>NC_041385.1:96278073-96279977 GCF_002162155.2 Triticum dicoccoides | reverse complement strand
CCAGATATCACCTACTCTCCTCTATACTGCTTGCATTAGAGTAGTGTAGCATGTTACTGCTTTTCGTTATACCTATCCTGATGCATAGCCTGTCCTTGTTACTACTGTTGTTACCTTTACCTGCAATCCTACATGCCTAGTATAGGATGGTAGTTTTCCATCAGTGGCCCTACATTCTTGTCCGTCTGCTGTGCTATACTATCGGGCCGTGATCACTCGGGAGGTGATCACGGGTATATACTACATACTTTATACATGATACATGTGGTGATTAAAGTCGGGTCGGCTCGAGGAGTACCCGCGAGTGATTCACGGATTGGGGGCTGAAAGGACCTTTGTCCCGACGGCCCTCTGGATGGAACTTTGTGGCGGAGCGACAGGGCAGGTTGAGACTACCTGGGTGAGAGGTGGGCCTGGCCCTGGTCGGCGTTCGCGGATACTTAACACGCTTAACGAGATCTAGGTATTTGATCTGAGTCTGGCCATTTGGTCTATACGCACTAACCATCTACGCGGGAATAGTTATGGGTATCCCGACGTCGTGGTATCAGCCGAAGCCTTCGTGACGTCAGCGACTGAGCGACACGCGCCAGATTGGACCGCGTGACGTGACTTCTGTTGTACTGGAGGTTGCTAGGTCTGCTTCCGGCCGCCCTCGCAACGTGCAGGTGTGCTAAGGGCGATGGGCCCAGACCCCTGTGCGCATAGGTTTAGACCGGCGTGCTGACCTCTCTGTTGTGCCTAGGTGGGGCTACGACGTGTTGATCTTCCGCGGCCGGGCATGACCCAGAAAAGTGTGTCCGGCCAAATGGGATCAAGCGTGTTGGGTTATGTGGTGCACCCCTGCAGGGAAGTTTAATCTATTTGAATAGTCGTGTCCCTTGGTAAAAGGACGACCCGGAGTTGTACCTTGACCTTATGACAACTGGAACCGGATACTTAATAAAACACACCCTTCCAAGTGCCAGATACAACCCGGTGGTCGCTCTCTATCAGGGTTACGATGAGGGGATCGCCGGGTAGGATTATGCTATACGATGCTACTTGGAGGACTTCAGTCTACTCTCTTCTATATGCTAAAAGACGGAGGCTGCCAGAAGCGTAGTCTTCGCCAGGATTAGCTATCCCCCTCTTATTCTGGCATTCTACAGTTCAGTCCACTAATATGGCCCTTTACACATATATCCATGCATATGTAGTGTAGCTCCTTACTTGCGAGTACTTTGGATGAGTACTCACGGTTGCTTTTCTCCCTCTTTTCCCCCTTTCCCTTCTACCTGGTTGCCGCAACCAGATGTCGAAGCCCAGGAGCCAGACGCCACCGACGGCGACTACTCCTACTACCCCGGAGGTGCCTACTACTACGTGCAGGCCGCTGACGACGACCAGGAGTAGTTAGGAGGATCCCAGGCAGGAGGCCTGCGCCTCTTTTGATCTGTATCCCAGTTTGTGCTACCCTTCTTAAGGCAAACTTGTTTAACTTATGTCTGTACTCAGATATTGTTGCTTCCGCTGACTCGTCTATGATCGAGCACTTGTATTCGAGCCCTCGAGGCCCCTGGCTTGTATTATGATGCTTGTATGACTTATTTTATTTTTAGAGTTGTGTTGTGATATCTTCCCGTGAGTCCCTGATCTTGATCGTACACGTTTGCGTGTATGATTAGTGTACGATTGAATCGGGGGCGTCACAACCCCATCCTCCTCCGAGACTCGTCGTCGAAAGGTGCATGTGTTGCTGCACGTACGCACACTCGCCGGCGTCCAGGGCGGCAGCGCACACAGGCGAGCATCGGCGGAGCTCCCATGGCGCTGTGGTAGGACGATGAGGAGGCGTCCGGGTCGTGCGGCGCGGCACGGAGCCCGACACCTTGCGCAGCAGCAGCGACGCCATGGCTTGCCGT
>NC_041385.1:96199328-96277837 GCF_002162155.2 Triticum dicoccoides | reverse complement strand
CTATATGTGAGCCGCGACGCGACATCGCCTGAAGGAGAGGACGAGCGCGGGGAAGGAGTGGAAGAACCGAAAAAAGTGGATCATGCTGCGATGCCGATCGAAGGGACACCGAGTGGTGTGGCAGTTTTGCAATCGGGCACAGAGTTGCCAAATACATATTTCGTTTACAAAAACAAATCTTGAATACAAATTTTGTTCATCAATTTTAAAAAAATGTTAATAGTATTCAAATTTGTTCATCAAATATTACAAAAATGTTCATCACTATTAAAAAAATGCTCATATAAATTTGTTCGTCAAAATAAAGAAATTTTCATTAAAATTCAAAAAATGTTTGTTATTTTGAAATCACGAAAACTTGTTTCATAAAATTCGCTTTTGTTGAAATTTGGAACTTTTCTAAATTACGAATTATTTTGAAGAAAAACGAAAAGCAAGAATAGTAATAAAAAACGAATTAAAAAAACTGGGGCGTTCTGCCCTGCTCATGGGCCGGCCTACTAGGGGCGCAAGGGAGCAGAGGGGTGCGCGCTGGCATGTTCGCCAGCGCGTCATGCGCCATATAGGAGCACCCATTTGCGACGGCTGGTCGGCTGTCCAGGTAGAAAAACGGACGGTCTTTGTTTATGATTGCAATATTTTAAGGTTTTGTTAATTTATGTTGAGAATTTCCATAATGCGTGACTTTAAAAAAATTCAACAAATTCCAAAATTTGTATGTGAATTCAAAAAAAGTTCACATGTTAAACAAAATGCTATACAAAAATTGCTCGTGAATATTAAAAAAATCTTTATGTAAAAAAGGTCCCTATTGAGCGACGGCTGATCCTATTTAATGTCAAATCACTAATTAAGGAGTATTCTTTCCAAAGATTACTTTCACCTTCCAGGTTGTGAGAAGTGTCATGTTGCATGTTCGCCACTTGTCATAACCTAAGAATTTTCCCTTTTTTCTAGATTCGTTTATTCAAAACATTTTATCTCTTAAAGCTTGCGTTCAAATCTCGAACCATTTTCATCGTTGGATTTACCTCGTGTCGGGTCTTCAAAAGTAGATCACATGTCGATAGATTTTGACGAACCTTTTACAAAAAAACAACCAAACAAATAAACCACACAGGGAGCAATTTTTTTTCCTTTCCGAGAGTCACGTCCATGCCTCTCGCGGAAGCAAATCCGTCGCTCTCTCGGAAGCAAATTTATGCCTCTCACGGAAGGAAAAAACAAAGAAAACATGTTTGTTTTGTTTCCGAGAGGTATGCTCGCGGAAGCAAACCATGCCTCTCGTGAAAGCAAAAAACCGTGCCTCCACGGAAGCAAAAAAAAATGCATTTTTCCGCTTCCGAGAGGTACGGCTGTGCCTCTCACGGAAGCAAAAATAAAAAGGCGTTTTTTTGTTTTCAAGAGGCATGGTCGTGCCTCTCGCGAAAGCAAAATCATGCCTCTGCGGAAGCAAAAAAAACGTGCTTTTTTTCGTTTTCGAGAGGCACGGCAGTGCCTCTCACGAAAGCAAAAAAATTGTGTTTTTCGCGAAAAATAAATATCAAAAAGCTAGGAACGGTCGATGAAAAACCGAAAAGCCAAAAAAACAAAAAAAAAATCTAAAAAGCCAAAAATGCGAGCGGAGAAAAAAATCAAAAAGAGTGCCTAGAGCGCAACACGTGGCGGTGGCTGAGAGCGCACCAAGTGGCACGCTCCCAGTCCACCCCAAGTGACCCTTGGGGAGGCTCCTATCGAGCGCTCCTCGGTTAACTGCTCCATGTTTGGTGTGTATGTCGCCAAATAGTGACCCAGCGCGCACCCCCAGCTCCCCGCTTGGTATACTTGGGCCGGCCCAAATAGATCCTGTTCCAGAAGGGTTTTTTGTGTGTGTGTTTTCGTCTAATTGTTTATGCTTCTTTATTTTCTTTCTTTTATTTTTTTATTTTTAGTTCTTCAATTTGGTTTTTGTTTCTTTTATTTCATGTTCATTTTTCCTTTTCTAGTTCTTTTTCCATTTCCCATTATTATTGTTCTTGATTCTTTTTTTATCCTCCTTTTTAAATTTTGTGATCATCTTTCAAAATCGTGGACAGTTTTTTGAAATTGTGCACATTTTTAATCATGAACATGTTTTGAATACACAAACATTTTTTTAATTGTGAATTGTTTTGAAATCGTGAACATGTATACAATTTGCGGACATTTTTTTCAAATCATTCACATTTCAACAATGAATAACATTTATTTTGCGAGTCCGTGAATGATTTTTTTTGAAACTCTAATTTTTTTTCAAAATCATGAACATGTTTTGATTTGGATCGCATTTTTCAAACAAATATTTTCTGAAATTGCAAACAATTTTTAGAGTTCGTGAACATATTTTTTACAAACATTTTTTGAAGTATGAACATTTTCTGAATCATCTAACATCTTTAAGTGATAAGAAAAATAGATTTTTGGGAACAGTTTTTTAATTTTGTGATCATTTTTCAAAAATTCCTGAACTTTTTTGACTTCACAAATATTTATTCAAATCACGAACATATTTTGAATACGAAAACTATTTTCTAAAATCATGAACATTTTTATTTTCCCAAAGATTTTCAAATATGTGTTTTTAAAAATTAGAACTTTTTGTGATCCTGGATTATTTTGAAAAAGAAGAAAAAACAAAAAAAAGGTAAAATGAAAGAAAAATGGGCGTAGCACCGGGCACATGGGCTGGCCCAAAATGGCATGTGGGGTGTGCGCTCGGCTGCTTCGCCAGCATGGAATAGGAGGACCATGTACGTTCAGAGACTTCCTATATGGCGCTAATTGCGTCAACTAGAGCGTGGGATGCACAGTAGTTCGCCTCTAGGCCAGCCTGCATAATGATATGAAAAAATACATGGGCGTCCCACTCGGCACATGGGCCAGCCCAAAAGGGCATGCGGGGGGTGCGCGATGGCTGCTTCGTGAGCGCGGAACTGAAGGGCCCCCTACGTTTAGGGACCTCCAATATGACACTAACCGCGTCAGAGAGAGAGAGAGAGAGAGAGAGAGAGAGAGAGAGATGCACAACAGTTCGCGTCTGGGCCAGCATGCACAACGAAATGAAAAGGCATGGGCGTCCCACCCATCACATGGGCTGGCCCAAAAGGACAATGCGGTGGCTACTTCGCCAACGCGGAATAGGAGGACCCCCTACGGAGTCATAGACTTCCTACATGAACTTCGTCAAATAAAGTGTGGGATGCACATCTAGGCCAGCCGGCACCGATGTGACTTGTGTTTGTCTCGTGCGAGTAAAAATTCAAAAAATGCAACTAGCTTATGTATTGAACTCACGACCTTCAAGTCATGATGAGTTGCTTCAATGACGGTGCAGTGGTTGGAGTAGGCTTCTCGGTCACCCCACACGCACTGCCGTACGGTCACGTGGGTTAGGTGAATGCAGAAGGCGGCCGCTAAACGCCTTTTTGACAGGATGGCCCACCCGTCAGCATCAATCTTTTTCCTCCTCTCTCTCTCTCTCTCTCATTTCCACGAACACCTTAAGTGCACTCCGCCGCTCTGCCCCCGCCGGCCGGCGAGTCCCACCACCTGCGCTGCCCTCCGTCCTAGGATGGCGTCCGTCTCCCCGCCACCTGCCGACCACCTTGGTGAACCGCTCCCCGGGCTCGAAGTAGACGGAGAGAACGAAGTCGATGGCCTTGAGCGGCGAGTCCTCCTCCTTGCCGGCGAAGAGCTCGGGCGAAGATGCGGTCGAAGAGCTCACCGCCCTCGCACAGCTCCATCACCAGGTGCACGCCCTCGGCGTCCTTGCAGGCCTCGCGGAGCCGCACCACGGCGCCGCCCGCGCCGACATGCGCCGCAGGATCTCCACCTCCCGCTGCACGTCCTCGGCGTTGGCGGCGCGACGCAGCCGCTTGCGGCGGGTGGTCTTGCAGGTCAGTGCCTCGCCCGTGGCCGCGTGCTCGCAATGGCGTGTCATCCCGAACGCCCTGCGCCCCAGCTCCGCGCCCAGCCGATACCGCTTGGCGAAGCCCTCGCCGCCGGGCGCGCACTGGTCGTCGTCGCCCAGGATCGGCGCGCTCTGCCTCCACTTGGTCGACATGCGCTTCTTCTTGCAGCAGCTGCTGTGTTGGCATCGCTGTCGGGGGGCAGTCGTCGGCGCTGGCCACAGGCATGATGGCGGCGGCGGCGCGCCTTCGGGTCAGCATCCTGGAGGCCGCGATGACAGAGTAGCAGCCACCCATGGTGCCGTCGCACGGCCAGACGGACGCCGCAGGCTGTCATAGAAAGGTGGCGCAGGTGGCGGGGCTTGCCGGCCGGCGGGGGCAGAGCGGCGGAGTGCACGTGAGGTGTTTGAGGAAATGCCAGAGAGAGAGGAGGAAGAAGATTGATGCTGACAGGTGGGCCCATCCTGTTAGAAAGATGTTTAGAAGAGGCGAATCGGGCACTTTCCCGACACGGTAGTTTTTAGTCAAAGATTAAATAAAAAGTGATAGCTTTTGGCACAAATTTGTAAAGTTGTAGTTTGTAGGCACGGTCACGTGGTAGTTTTTTTTAAATACTCGCATCATCCCGAACTACCCTTGAGGTCGCCGGCGCCAGCCAGGTGTACTGCACAATGCACATCATCCCGTGCGAGTGCGACACGACGCATGATCCGACCCCGCTTGATCGGCACGGGCGCCATCACGTGCTTGTATGCATGTCCACTAAACCTTTTCCTGCAGCTAAGGGCATCTCCAGCCGTTGGCCCCCCCCCCCCAGGACGCACAAAAACCGCCCCCTGGGGGCGAGCCGGCGAGACACTCGGCGCTGGGGGCGGTTTTTCGCCCAGTCGCCGCCCCCAGCTCGCCCCCAGGCGCCGAAATTGGCCCACTTGGCAGCCCAATTTCGGCGAATAAACGGCCCATATGGGCGAGAATAGGCCCATATTCGGCGTGGTTTCGCCCTTTCTCGGCGTTCATTTATCAACATAATTATTCCTCATCACATATTTCATCACAGAAAAATCAAATACTTCAATAAAATAGTACAACAACAAATAGTTCAACAAATTATATAGTTCAACAAATAAAAACTCATATTTCATCACGCGGCGTCCCCCTTGAGCCTCCATAGGTGCTCAATCAGATCTTTCTGCAGTTGATGATGCACCTGTGGGTCTCGGATCTCTTGACGCATACTGAGATAGGCAGTCCAAGTTGCCGGTAGCAGGTGATCAACTTCGGCTAGAGGACCCTGCCTGTAGTATGGTTCAGTGTCAAACACTGGGTCTTCTTGCTCGCTCTCGATGATCATGTTGTGCAAGATGACACAGCAAGTCATGATCTCCCACATTTGATCTTTCGACCAGGTCTGAGCGGGGTACCGAACAACAGCGAATTGAGATTGGAGCACACCAAATGCCCGCTCGACATCCTTCCTGCAAGCCTCCTGAACCTTCGCAAACCAGGCGTTCTTGCCTCCTGGCACAAGGTTTGAGATCGTCTTCACAAATGTCGACCATCGCGGATAGATGCTGTCAGCTAGATAGTACCCCTTGTTGTATTGGTGCCCATTGATCTCGAAGTTCACCGGAGGAGAATGGCCCTCAACGAGCTTGGCAAAAACAGGAGAGCACTGCAACACGTTGATGTCATTGTGAGTTCCTGGCATACCAAAGAAGGAGTGCCAAATCCAGAGGTCCTGTGTGGCTACCGCCTCAAGCACCACACTGCAACCGCCTTTGGCGCCTTTGTACATCCCCTGCCAACCAAATGGGCAGTTCTTCCATTTCCAATGCATGCAGTCGGTGCTTCCAAGCATCCCAGGAAATCCTCTTGCTGCATTCTGGGCTAGGATCCGAGCAGTGTCTTCCGCATTGGGTGCTCTCAAGTATTGTGGCCCAAACACTGCCACCACTGCCCGACAGAACTTGTAGAAACACTCTATGCTGGTGGACTCGGCCATGCGCTCATAGTCGTCGAGTGAATCACTGGAGCTCCATATGCAAGCATCCTCATCGCTGTCGTGCACTTCTGGATGGAGGTGAATCCAAGAGCGCCAGTGCAATCCATCTTGCACTTGAAGTAGTTGTCGAACTCCCGGATGGAATTCACAATCCTGAGGAAGAGCTTTCGGCTCATCCGATAACGGCGCCGAAATGTTCTCTCGCCATGAAGTGGAGCATCGGCGAAGTAGTCGGAGTAGAGCATGTAGTAGCCTTGCAGACGATGCCGGTTCTTTGCTTTCACCTGCCCCGGCGCCGAGCCACCTCGACGCGGCTTTTCATTGCTCGCCAGCAGCTGGGCGAGGGCGGCGAGCACCATCAGATGCTCTTCTTCCTGGACGTCGGCCGCGGCTTCCTCCTCCAGCAGCGCGGCGAGCTCTTCCTCCTCATCGGAGTCCATCGCCGAGTCAGTCAAAACGCCGAACACCTTGCGCTCGTGGGCGTGTACCCGCCGTTAAACCGCGCCTCCGCGACCGAAAACGGCGGCCGACACCGCCTAGTGTTGCGGGGAGGGGTTGCCGCGGCGAAGCGCTGCTATTTTCAGGCGGGGAATGGCTATCTAGGCGGAGTAGGCCGGCGACCGTCGCCGGGATACAGCTAGTGGTGGCCGAGGGCGCGGGGGGTGCGAGGCGAGTCGGGGAAGGAAAACTTGACTTTTCCCCTGTCGGCCTGGGCCAGGCGCGCTTTTCGCTAGCGCCGGAGCCCCCAACGGCTCCCCAGCGCGCCGGGTTCGGCCTGTGACCGCCGGGCGGAAAAAAGGCCCGAACCGGCGATTTTCGGCATCCTGGGGGCGCGACTGGGACGTTTTTTCGGCGCCGGCGCGAAAAAATCGCCTTGGGAGGCCTTCTTGGGGGCGCGGCTGGAGATGCCCTAAGCAATGAGCAGTTCTACCCGGACTCAGATTGTGCAGCTCTAGTTACAAACAAGGAAACCTCGGGACAGACAATACTTGGCCCCGGAGGGATCATTTTCCTTTGTAGAGATATGCAGTTTTGTCAGCCAACGAAAATTGAAGAAAAAGCAACGTAGTTCAACTTCAGCGTCCGCATGTTGACATTTTATTGCTTTCCTAACACGGGCGGACAGACAATACTTGAACCCGGAGGGACCCGACACGGGCGGATCCAAGCGTTGCTTGCGCGGACACAATGGATTCTCGTCGAAGCAACTCGGTTTGCGGTGTTCAGGTGGATTCCTCCCGGGACCGGTGGAGAGCCAGGGGGACGAGGAACTCATCCTCGTCCCCTCATGGGACGACACCACAGTCGATGTATTCAGAGTTGCTCGAATCGGAACCGCTGCCTGCATACCGGAGGGGGTCAGAGATCGTCGGAGAGGAGCTGGGGGGAGGGAGTGAAGCGACACAAACTTGAAGTGGAGTGAAGTGGAAAGTGGCTAGGGTTTTGCCCAAATGTGGATAGGGTCAGGGTGGACCAACGTTTGCCGGAACAGACGTAATGGACGTGCTCGAACGCGTTCGGGCCTCCTTATTTCTGTTCTAGATATGGATTGCATATGAAGGTGCCGGTCAGCCTGGACTTATAGAGTTGATATGAGGGAGGCGGCTAGGTTGCGATTTCTTTATCGGTCAATGACCAACCGCTCGCCCGGACATGCACGTATAGAGGCAATATAAGGGGATCCTCTTAGAACTTCAACCTTGTAGTCACAAAATTCTCAGAGAAAAATGAAAATCTTTGTAGTTGTCCAACCTAGAAATTTACTTGAACAAATACAATTTTATAGAAGAACGCCAAAAGAGTACAAAAGAACTGGAAAGGCTAAATATTTGATGTCAGGTTTTTAAACATGGTAAATGAACGTTTTTTTAGACAATTTATATTGGCACAAGGATGGTAAATTTAGTTTGGAAGCACCATAATTTTCTAGCAAACATAGTATAAAACAGATTTGTCATGATCGCGGACTAAACTTATCATCCTCAACGAACATTACTTGCCTCGAAAAACGTTTGTTTTGCCATGCTTAAAGTCCTAAATTCGTTGGATATCCAGGTTCAACAATGCGGCAGGGCTCCGCCACGGGGCTCATCTAAGTAGTTTTTTTCTTCGCTGGGAGAATCTGGTTACATCAAGTTACTACGGGCTAGCTCACGCAGTGTGGCGGCGCGCTCGTCTTCCAACTCCTTGATAAGACGCTCGACGCGGTTGTCGAGAGCGTCGTCCATGGCTTTACGTCCCCCACGAAGCCGTAGGATCACCGCGTAAGCAGGGTCCTCCCAGTAGTTGCCCTTGTACCGCTTGTCGATGAGCACTGGGTCAAGCTCATCCTCGGATCGCTGGTAGGATCGCTTCGCCCCCACCGCCGGTGCATATGCAGCGACGGCCTTCCAGCTGCTGTCATCGCACTTGTGCCGTTTCTCCATCACCGCCGCGTCGAGCTTGCCGTCCGACCGCTCGTGGCCTCTCTTCAGCCCAACCCATACTGGCTCGCATGCATCTGCACTTCTGCAGAGTAGTAGTCCATGGCTTCCCCAAGCAAACGATGGTGTGCGTACGTGCTTAAGGTTGTTTTAGCTCTGATGATGACGCCGAGGTCGGTCTTTCGTTGGAGTATATACGAACCCGGCACGCGCTTAATCCCGTTCTGAATCGAACTGGGCCTTGCAGTCCGTCCTCGACTGTGTTTTCTATTTCCCCCTCCTCTCTCTCTCTCTATGACAGGTGGGGCCCACTGCCATGGGCTTCACACTAGTTTTTAGTGATATTTTTACAGTACAAACCTTACAGCCAGGCCTCATGTCTCTCTGACAGGTGGGCCTCCACTATCACGGGCTTCACACTGTACTTTTTTTGGTTATATTTTTATAGTACAAATCCGACCGCCAGGCTTCACGAAACAGGTCACCAACTTCATAGTGTGTTCACGCCATTTCTAGCAACATCCACATTTTATTGATTAAGCAACAAAGTCACGCAAAATCTCCATAATACACTTCAGAGCATAATGAAAAGTACAAGACAACTTAGCCTCAGCGGCCTGTTTGGAACCTTGTAAGACCGGACATGTGCCTCCGTTCTGAATACGAAAACTTAGCTAAAACAACAACTACTACATTAAGGTGTCGTCGTGTCGATGAGCGTGCTTAAAGAAACAGAGCTAACAATGAGGAGCGATCTTAGACCTCGAATGGAGCTGGTGCACAAGAGATAAGCAATCAGTAGCGAAGATCACATCCAGAAGTTGTTCTTCTCGTGCCAGATAGACTGCACCACGAAGTGCAAGGGCTTCAACCATGTCAGGTCTAGAGCTGCGGTAATGGGTTCACTGCAAGCTGCAATGCATTCAGCCACGCCAGTTGCGAGGGAGTGATAGTCACGGATTTTCTCTCGGACCCCTCGTGACGTGTGGATCTCTCCTGAGCAAACGCCTCGACGCGTGTGAACTCTTCTCTTGGGAAATTACGCACATCAGGCAAAAGGTGAATTTTATGGACTCAATATGAAGCATAAAAAAAATACAAATACAATGAGCATATACCCGATCTCTACATATCCACAACGCACATAATCAACACCAACACGGACACAAGAAGAATCGTACAAATCTGTCGTTTTCCCTACCCTAGCCGCCACCACGAGCCAGACGACTAGGGAGGCTATCTTCTTCCATCGATCTCCACCAGCTAGGGCGCTAGCCCCTCTCCCTCTGGCTACTGCTCTGACGGCTGGAGAGAGAGGGGGGCCCCTTTCTCCGTCCTGTAGTTAGGGATTGGATTTGTAGGTCGTGGTGTGTCGTTGGGGTGGTGGAAGCGGTGCCCGGGCGAATAAATCTGCCTCAACTCCACTCCCACACCCACGGTGCCCTTTATGGCGGCGTCTCGGAGTTGATGGCATCGTGTATTTGACGATCCTTCAGACCGGCGGCGTTAGGGTTCATGGATGTTGTCGGTGAGGCGGCGGCGACGACTCCATCAAGTGTGTCTCTCCTTCTGCTCTGTCCCTGTTACTGCGGCGTTGTCTCCGACGTCATGGTGGAGCAGTGAGCTTTTGTCGTCCAGGAGTACGCGCAGACGGTTGTCTACACAAGTGACAGCTGGAAGATGATGCATCTTGTGTTGGGTTTGTGGTTGGAGGCTGATAGTTCTGATTTCCTCCTCCGGCGTCGTAGTTGTGCGGGGGTGTCAGTTCTATAGCTCGATGGCGTGTCCAGGGAAATGTTGCCCCGTTCTGATTCTTCCAACGGCAATAGTTTCGCTTCATGCAAACTACTTTGAAGGTCAGTAAAGCTGTTGATCAGCAATGGAGCCGCGTCGAACTCGGGTGAAAAGGTGATATGTCTCTTTTTCTTTAGCGGAGAGGAACAGGCGCTGGTTTTTTGCATATGATTATCCTATATTTTCAGTCCTGTAATGTCGATATTTACGTGGCTTGTAACTGAATCTTTATTTTATTAATGAGACACGTATTATCATGGAAAAAACGCCCACACAAGAAAAATATGTCTGACAAATAGCAAAGTCACGTCAAAAGAGGATACAAATCCATACAAATACGATCTTACGGAAGAACGCCAAAAGAGTACAATTAATAAGCCGACGGCGCTTCGGCACGGGGGGCTAATCTAGTTACATCAAGTTCTTACGCACTAGCTCACGCAGCCTGGCGGCGCGCTGCTCGGCGTAATCCTTCCGCATCCGCTCGCTCTCGTTGTCGAAAGCATCGTCCATGGCTCTCATTCTCCCGCCGAACCGTACCACCGCCGCGTAAGCAGGGTCCTCCCAGTAGTTGCCCTTGTACCGCTTGTCGATGAACACTGGGTCAATCTCGTCCTCGGATCGCTGGTAGGCTCGCTTCGAACCCGCCGTCGGTGCATACGCAGCGACCGCCTTCCAACTGTTGTCATCGCACTTGTGCCGCTTGTCCGTCACCGTGGCGTCGAGCTTGCCGTCCGACCGGTCTCTCTTCAGACCAACCCATGCTGGCTGGCTTGTACCTGCAAAGTAGTATTCCATGGCTTCACCAAGCAAACGACGGTGTGCGTATAGGTTCCGACGATACTAATTACCAAGGTTTTTGGGTAGGCCGCCCCTGGCCCGTCGTTATATGGGAACCGGCCACGCCTTAATCCCGGTCCGAGTCGACTTGGGCAAGTTTGGACGTACAACTAACTATGTCTCCGACCAAGCAAGAGTTTGAGACCTTTTCTTAAGGTGAAATAATTTAGGGCAGTGATCTGCGCCGGCGCACCGGCCCAACAGTTCGGCCGGTCGCGTCCAGGCCGTCCGATGTGACTATCCTCAGCCGTTCGATCTGGGCGCGTTGACTTCCCCATCCCCTTCTTCCTCTCTCGCGCGGATCCCCTGGCGTCCCCAGGCCGCCCCGTGCTGCTCGTCCCTCCCGGCCATCACCGGTCGCGGCCCCCCGCCGATGGGCACTGCCGGTCGCCGCCCCTCGCCGATGGTCGCCGATGATTGCTGCCGCCGGTGGCCAGCTCCACGCATGTAACATCGGCACCCCGTGGTTGTAGCTCCGGTGGCGGTGATTGCAGCTTCGATGGCGAGGGCCATAGCTCACCGTCGTGCTCATCGCTGCTCACACCTGCTGCCGCAGCTCGTCGGTCACATCTCACCGTCGTAACATCTCGGTCGCCTGTTGCAGCAAAAACGAGCGCACGTTCCAGCAAAATCGAGCAAGGGTTGTAGCAAAAAATTCAGACGCTGGCTTGTGCAAAAGTAGCAAAATGCAAATACGCTGGTTGTAGCAAAAATCGACAAAGGTTGTAGCAAATTTTGACACCGGTTGTAGCTCCGCCTTACATGGATGTAGCAAAAAACTCCAAACGGCGTTGCAGAAAGGTTGTAGCAAATTTTGACACCGGTTATAGCTGCGCCTTACATGGATGTAGCAAAAATCCCGCTGCGTTTGCAGGCTTGCAGCAAAAACGACGTTTGCCGTCGTCGCGAGGTCGCAGCTCCGCCTGATGGATGTAGCAAAAAGCTTCGTCGGTAGTAGCAAACTCTAACTACGGTTGCAGCTTCCCTTTGTTGTGCAGTGCCATTGAAGCTTTCTATGTCTATGGTTGAAGCTTTTCTCAACGGTTGTTGAAGCTTTTCTAGATGACGGTTGCAACACTTGTATACGCGGGTGGATTCGGACATGGCGGCAGGCAGCCATGGTGGCCGGCGAGGGAGCGCCCTGGCCGTCGGCGATGGAGCTTGTGGTGGTCTAGTCGTAGCCTGGGAGGAGGGGGGAAGGGATGCGCGCACGTGAAGGCTGTAGGTAGGGGATGGATCTAGCCATGGCAGCAGGCAGCCCATGGCTGCCGGCGAGGGAGCGCCTGGCCGCCGGCGATGGAGCTCGTGGTGGCCTAGTCGTAGCCCGAGGGGAGGGGGGGGGAGGAGAGATGCGCGCGCGTATGGCTGGAGGTAGGGGATGGAGCGCATATGGAAGGGGCGCGAGGCGTGCGGGGCCACGCTCGTAGGCTGGATCTGTGCGATCGAACGCAAGCGACAGGACCGGCCCAATGTTTCCGCCGGCGCACCGGGTGGAAACATTTCCCAATAATTTAAGACCTCCTTTTTTTATTCTTCTTTTTGGGCAACTAGTGGAGTTTTATGATCATAGGGTTACAATCTAGTGGCTATATATACTCACAACATGGAGAACATCTACTCATCCATACCGCAATACACGATTCAGTACGGCTATGATTTGCCACCTGTAATTTTATTCTTACTCGTAACATGACATGTATAGATCTAAGATCCAAGAAAATACAAAGTAACTCCTGAAGGTAAGAATTACAATGAAATCCCTTGGAAACACCTTCTTCGTGGTATCAATTTCTGCTGAAAAAAACACTTCAAAGACTTTAGTAAAGAGGCTGCAATTGAACTGAAGCAACGATTTGTCCCTCTTTCACCTGCACGAACATTAGCAATAATGATTTTTGAAACCGTTTTGAGTCGCCCATCCAAAAAGACAGGAAACCTTGATCAATGAACGTACTTGGACCGGGGATGATCCCCTAAAAGTGAGGACCGTCGAATCACAATATCTTCATCATGGTGTCGATGAAATATTTCACCTCCACAAAGAATCAAATCAACACCTATAGAACCCGTTGAAGAGCCCGCTCACGCGCCGCAAGAATGGACAAGCCCACTAAGCATCCCTTCGCTCCTTCAGCGAGCTCGCTCACTCGTTGATTTTTTTCCGCTCGTTATCTGCAATGGCTGGTCAGTTGTCCAAGTAAAAAACCGGACGGTATTTGTTTATGTTTACAAAATTTTCAAAATTTCAAGGATTTTAATTTATTTTGCGAATTTCCATAATGTACATGAATTTTCAAAAGTCCAAAAAATCCCAAAACTGTATGTGAATTCAAAAAAGTACACACATTCAAATGCTATCGAATACAAAAATTGCTCGTTAATATTAAAAATATTTATTTATCTGAAAAAAGGTCCCTATTTGGTGACGACATATCATATTTGGTGCATACGTCGCCAAATAGTTACCTAGCACGCACCCCCAGCTCCCTGCGTACAAATAGGCCGGCCCAAGTAAATACTTTTTCCAGTTCTAGGGAGTTCTTGAACCTTTCCAGACCGGTTTTTCTTTTTGTGTATGTTTTGTTCTTTTTTTCTTTTTCTTTATTTCATTTTTCATTTCATTTTATTTTTTATTTTTATTTATTTTATTTTACATTTGTTTATCCTATTCTTTTTCTTTTTCTGTTTCGCTTTATTCTTGTTCTTTTTTATTCCTTTTTTAATTTTGTGATAATCTTTCAAATTCGTCGAATTTTCTAAAAATTATGAATATTGTTAAAATCATGAACATGTTCTGAATTCGCAAACATTTTTTGAGATCGTGAACTGTTTTGCAATTGTGAACATTTTATACAAACTCACGGACATTCTTTTCAACTCATTCACATTTCAAAGACCATGAACATTTATTTTTCATATTCTTGAACATTTTATTGATTAGTTAACGTTTTCTTAAAATTGCGAAGAATTTTTGATTTGGGTCGCATTTTTTGGATTGACAAACATTTTTTGAAATTTGGGAACAAATTTTATAGTTCATGAACATTTTTTCACAAACATGTTTTGAAGTATGAAGATTGTTTGAATCAGCAAACATTTTTTGAAGTTAAAAAACTTATAAATTTTGGGAACATTTTTTAATTTTTTTAGCATTTCTCTAAAATTGATGAACTTTTTTTATTTCACGAAAATTTGGTCAAATTCACGAACATATTTTGACTACCTAAACTATTTTTCAAAATCATGAACACTTTTATTTCCCAAAACAAATTTACTCTGTGAAGTATTTCACATCTGCAAACATTTTATGATTTCCTGAACATTGTTTTTTGTTCACAATAAAAATTTGTTTTTCTTGAATATTTGAAAAGAAAATAGAACTTTTTTGTAATCCCGAATTATTTTGAAGAAGAAGAAAAGACAGAAAATAAAAATGAAAGACAATGGTATGATGCTAATTGCGTCAAATAGAGAGCGAGAGACACAACAGTTCGCGTCTGGGCCAGCCAACATAACGAAATGCAAAAAAGCATTGGCGTCCCACCCATCACATGGGCCGGCCCAAAAGGGCAATGCGGGGGTTGTTCGTTGGCTACATCGCCAATGCGGAATAGGAGGACCCCCTACATTCAGGGACCTCCTATATGACGCTAACTTCATCAAATAGAGTGTGGGACGCACATCTGGGCCAGCAGGCACCGATGCGACTTGTGTTTGTCTCACGCGAGTAAAAGTTCAAAAAATGCGACTTGCTTATATATTGAACTCATGACCTCAAAGTTATGATAACTTGCTTCAATGAGGGTGCAGTGGTCGGAGTAAACTTCTCGGTCACCCCGTTCACATTGAAGCGGCACCAGTTAGTCGTACAGTCACGTCGGTTTGACAGACATGAACACTGAAGGTGGTCGCTCCTTCGCGTCCGCTCTAAAGTAGTATGAATATCCGGTGATGGTTCTGAAGCAAAACTCACGATAAAGGCTTTGGGTGGGACCATGTATCCAAACGCCAAAGTGGCACACATTTGGACGCTCGCAAACTGCACTCGACGTGTTTCCGTTTATGATAAGGTCGGGTAGGGGCTCCACGCTCTTTCTTTCTGTGTGGGACGATGTCGGGGAATGTGTCGAGGCGGCGAACAACAACAAGACAACTAACTACATTTGCTTTTTCTACGTCCAGACCAGCCCACGAACATTTAATGCACAATGTTGAATGGCAAGAAAGTATTTGAACTGCGTTGTCGGGACGTTTATATGCATTTTGATACATGGAGGAGTTGCCCTCACTTACCATTAATAGATCGGAGGATCTTTTGCAGAAGAAAAAAAACACGTGACTGAACTGCATCAAATAGAGCGTGGGACGCACAACGGTTTGCCCCTGGGTTAGCTGGCACAACGAAATGGAAAAAGACATGGGCGTCCCACCCGGCACATGGCTCGGCCCAAAAGGCCATGCGAGTGGGCCGAAAAGGGCATGTGGGCCGGCTCAAAAGGGCATTCATGGGGTGCATGATGGCTGCTTCGCCAGCATGGAATAGGAGGACCCCCTACGTTTAGGGACCTCCTATATGGCGCTAATGATGGGTTATGTAGCATGCAATTTCAAAAAAAATCCTACGCTCACGCAAGATCTATCTAGGAGATGCACAGCAACGAGAGGGGGAGAGTGTGTCCACGTACCCTCGTTGACCAAAAGCGGAAGTGTTTGACAACGCGTTTGATGTAGTCGAACTTCTTCTCGATCTGGCCGATCAAGCACCGAACGTACGGCACCTCCGAGTTGTGCACACGTTCAGCTCGATGACGTCCCTCAAACTCTTGATCTAGCAAAGTGTCGAGTGAGAGTTTCGTCAGCATGACAGCGTGGTGACGGTGATGGTGAAGTGATCCGCGCAGGGCTTCGCCTAAGAACTACATGAATATGACCGGAGGCGTAAACTGTGAAGGGGGGTGCCGCACACGGCTAACAATGTTAGTTGTGTGTTCTAGGTGCCCCCTCCCCACATATATATAGGTGAGAGGGGGGGAGAGCTATGGGGCGCCCCAAGTAGGAGGAATCCTACTTGGGGGCCTTGTCCAATTCGCCCCCCCTTACCATCTTTTCTGGAGAGGAAAGGAAGGGGGAGAGGAAGGAAGGAAGGGGAGGCCGAATTGCCTCTCTGTCCTTCTCTGTTCCCCTTTTTCTTTCCCCTTCCTATTCGGACAGCAAGGGGGGTGCAGCAGCCCATGCTGGCTGGTGCGTTTCCCCTCTTGGCCCAATAGGTGTTGGGGAACATAGCATGCAATTTCAAAAATTTCTTACACTCACACAAGATCTATCTAGGAGATGCATAGCAACGAGAGGGGGAGAGTGTGTCCAAGTACCCTCGTAGACCAAGAGCGAAAGCGTTTGACAACGTGGTTGATGTAGTCGAACTTCTTCTCGTTTCGACCGATCAAGCACCGAACGTATGGCACCTCCGAGTTCTGCACACGTTCAGCTCGATGACGTCCCTCGAACTCTTGATCCAGCAAAGTGTCAAGGGAGATTTATGTCAGCACGACGGCATGGTGACGTTGATGGTGAAGTGATCCACGCATGGCTTCGCCTAAGCACTACATGAATATGACCGGAGGCGTAAACTGTGGAGGGGGGCGCCGCACACGGCTAGGAATCAATGTTGTGTGTTCTAGCGGTGCCCCCCCCCCCCACATATATATAGGTGGGAGAGGGAGATGGGCTGCAAGGGGCGCCCCAAGTAGGAGTAATCCTACTTGGGCGCCTCTTCCAAGTCGGCCTCCCCCCTACCATATCCATCAGAGGGGGAAGGAAAGAGAGGGGGGAGGGGAAGGAAAGGGGGAGGCCGAATCCTCCCTTTCCTTCATTTCCTTCTCCTCCTATTCGGCCTATAGGGGGTGCACCAGCCCCTTTTGGGGCTGGTCTGTCCCTCTCATGGCCCATTAGGCCCATATAGCTTGCCGGGGGTTGCCCGGAAACCCTTCCGGTGACCCGATACGTACCTGGTACCCCTGGAACACTTCCGGTGTCCAAATACTATCGTCCTGTATATGAATCTTTACCTCTCGACCATTTCAAGACTCCTCTCCATGTCCGTGATCTCATCCGGGACTCCGAACAACATTCGGTCACCAAATCACGTAACTCATATAATACAAAATTGTCATCAAACGTTAAGCATGCGGACCCTACGCGTTCGAGAACTATGTAGACATGACCGAGACACCTCTCCGGTCAATAACCAATAGCGGAACCTGAATGCTCATATTGTTTACCACATATTCTACGAAGATCTTTATCGGTCGTACCGTAATGACAACATACGTTATTCCCTTTGTCATCGGTATGTTACTTGCCCGAGATTCGACCGTCGGTATCTTCATACCTAGTTCAATCTCGTTACTGGCAAGTCTCTTTACTCGTCCCGTAATACATCATCCCGTAACTAACTCATTTGTCACATTGCTTGCAAGGCTTATCATGATGTGTATTACCGAGAGGGCCCAGAGATACCTCTCCAATACTCGGAGTGACAAATCCTAATTTCGATCTATGCCAACCCAATAAATACCTTCGGAGATACCTGTAGAGCATCTTTATACTCACCCAGTTACGTTGTGTCGGTGTACAAAAAGAGGGGCACGCTTTTGTACCCCTTTACCTATGCACGGGTAGTCAGAGCCACGCCCACGGCCACACCAAGCAGAACGAGGGAGGTGAGCCAAGGTAAGATCGAAGCCCAAGACAATCAAAGCAACGCCAAGGCCAAGACCACAAAGAGCAGAGGGATGAAGCAGGTTCCCCTGGCAAGACCCTTGCCGGATGGCCTCAGCGGCCCCGGCAAGACCCTTGCCGGGACAGCTCGCCCCGCACCAACAGAGCGAGCCACCTTGAGCCCACGGCCCCCAGCGCCATCATCAGCGTGGGCCAGGGCTCGGAGAGGCACCTCTGTGGTGGCATGCAGATCTTTGTGAAGACATATTCAAGATCAGATGAGGATTAGAAGACGACGATCCTCGGCAAGATCCTTGCCGAGGAAGGCTACCAGACCCCCGGCAAGACCTTTTCCGGGGACGACAGCGCGCCACGGCAAGACCCTTGCCTGGCCACCCGGCAAGGCCCTCACCAAGGACGCCAGCGGGACCACCGCCTGGCCCGCGACCAACCAAGCTTCCACCGCCATTCCCATGCAGCTGCCAGCCCAACCAGCTGGGCGGGCACCTGCGTGGAAACTTGCAGCTCCCAGGCCAACTCATCAAGCGCCTGCGTGGCGGCATGCAGATCTTCATGAAGGCTCCACCACCGTGCCACTCAGCTGCCTGCCTGCCTACATGGCACCGCACGCATCACTAGCCGGGGTGCGTGTCGAAGCGAGGAGGAGCGGCGACGGACGGGACGGGCCTCGCCCCGTCCCCGATAAAGCAATGAGACACCTAAGCCACACATTAAATGCATCTTGTCGTGTAATATGAGCGATAAGCTCAGGGCACTGTATGCCTTTCCACCTCCTGTGTGTCACTGTGGCAGCCCCTTTCAACTATAAAAGGAGGCCCATGGCATACTGAAGGGGGATTCGGCTCTTTCGAACCACGCGCTAACCACAGCTAGTTCGAGAGCTCAAGAACTCTCAGAAATACACCCACCAAAGCAGGACTAGGGTTTTACGCATCCTCGCGGCCCGAACCTGGGTAAATGATCCTTGTGCTGTCTACTAGCCCTGCTCTCCTCGCAACCCTGCGCCCCAGCAACCGTAGTAGGGATTCTTGTGATCCCATAGGTGTCGTTCCATACCGACATCTTTGGCGCGCCAGGTAGGGGGATGGCGCAATTGTGAGAATCTAGTCTGGTAGTTAGCCTAGCAGTTCTTCGTTGCTTTCGGTTTCTGAGAAGAAGGCGGCTGGAGAAATGACGCCAGCTCGGCAACAGAAAATCTAAGTTATTCAGAGCTTTGAGTTATTTCCTCTTTTATCTAAGGTTATCTTCCTCGAAGATCTCGCCTATGTATGAGAAACCTGCACGCAAGGGGCCCTCCCGCAATTGGCAGCGCCCTTGTTCTGTTTCGAGTCTGCTCAACAACTCAAAGCGGCCGCATCGAGAGTGGCGGGGTAGCCTTCCGCACTCGGCAATGCTCCCGACTCTGACTCGAGTCAAGCTCGACAGTTCGGGCGGCCGCGCTAAGGGCGGCAAGGTGGTCCGCCCGGCAGCAAGCACACCCAGCAGGCCAATGGGGATCCGTCTCCAAGATGCCGCCTTGGGTTTATGCGCCGGCGAGCCTACCCAGTAACGTAGGGTGGACATACAAAGGAAAATCAAACAGGAAAATGACATGCATAATACTGAAAGTGCTGCAGAGTTATATAAAATCAAATTGTTGCTGCGGTTCTAACTAGAGATAGCGATTGTCTTGGTTGTGAACCTGCAGCGGCGATAAAGGATGGGATGCCTAATCCCGGCGCTGGCCCTCCACCCTCAGAATTCCACCGACACGGCTGATGATGGGCTTGATGCGCTCCCTGAGCGGCGCGAGGTCAGTACCCTCCGGCAAGCTCTCCAGCGCGGCATCAAAATCGAGGTCGGGGTACCAGTGCGCCACCTTGGTGAGAACCTTGGTCATGGCACCCTGGGAAAGCTTCCAGGACTCCTCGACCAGCGAGGCCACCCGGTTGGCATGGAGCCGCTCCAGAGCGCCGATGGCCTTATCAAAGAACATGGTTAGGCTGCAATTGGCGCTCATGCTCCGCTCCGGGACGTACCCCACGTCCGGCATCCCCATGATGGCTAGCTGCACGGCGGCTTGGTTGGCGACGGTGGCGAGGCGATCGAGCCAACGGTTCTCACCCGCCACGTGATCCGTGAAGTTGAGGCCCTCGTTTGTCCGCAACTGCTTCTCGGCCTCCAGCTCCTTGGCCAGGATCCCCTCCCGGGTTTTGGCCTCCGGCAACACCTTCTCGAGACCCTCCATCTTCAGCTGGAGATCTTTGATGGAGTTGTTGGCCTCGGAGAGCTCCCCGGCCTTCCCGACGACCGCGCCCTGCGCCTCTGTCAGGGCACTGTTAAGCGTGTCCCTCTCCCGGGACAGCTTCAGGGCCGGCTCCTTCAGCCCGTCGCGCTCTGCCTCCAGCTCCTCCACCTTGCCGGCGTGAACCTGAGCCTGGGAATTGAGTGCCTCTTCGTGCCTCTGCTCCAGCTCACTGGTCCGCTGCAAGACAAGCTTCTCCACCTCTGTATCCTTGCCGCGAAGCATGGCGGCAAGCTTTTCCTCGTGTGCAACGAGGTCCTCCTCCTGGGAGTTCAGCGCGGCCTCGCGCTGGGTCCGAGCGGCTTCGGCGGCCGCGGCCAAGTTCTTCGCCACCTCCTAAGCTTTCTCGACGTCGGCAAGCTTCATGGTGAGCTCCACGTCGCGCTTGGCCTGCTCACCCTGGGCCGCCTTGAGCTCCTTGTGGGCCTCGCGGAACCAGTCCTGCGCTCGGCAACGCGCTTCTGGAGGTCCGCCTCCGCCTTCTCCACCACCGCCGTCCTGGACTTAGCCTTGTCCAGGCGGGCACGGTGGAGCGCCTGGAACTTCCGGAAGCTGGCGCCCATGGTGTGGAGGAGCCGCTCTTCCTGCGAACCGTCACCGCCAACGATCGGCTCGTCAACGACTTCAAGCCCGACAGCGGCAAGCACCTCGTCGTCGAACAACTCTCCCTCAATGGGTGTCCTAGTGCTCGACGTGCCTGGAAGGTGGACGAACAAGTCGTCACTCACCCTCAGGTACTTGTCGAAGCCGGAAGCAGCAGAGGAGGAAGGCTGGTCACCAGCCTCCTCCTCCTCCTCCTCGGCAGCGGCCCCGCCGGCTTCCCCGGCAGGCCCCTTGCCGGCCTCCTCAGCGGCAGCCTTGTCGGCCTCCCCAGTAGGCCCCTCGGCGGCGTCCTCGGTAGCATCCTTGGCGGCCTCCTCGGTGGCGATCTTCTCGGCGTCCGCCTCGGCGGCCTTGGCGACGCCCTCGATGACGGCGTCCACGTCCTTTGGGTTCACCGAGGAGGAATCTGGGCGCCGAAGAAGGGGGTGAGGCAAGGCTAGGACCAAGAGCCAGAAAGAAAAAGAACAGGGACGAACAGCGAACGGCTTACCAGTGCTGGTACCAGGCTGAGAAACGGAAGTCCCCTTCCCACCAACATTTGGCGTAGAGGCAAAGCCGTCGGTGCCTGATTTCTCCTCCTCCTCCTCCATGTGCACAGGCTCGGTACTTGGCGCCCTTTCCGGGGACGCCCCTCAGGGCGGCGTGGTCGATGGGGGTGGCATGTTGGGGGTAGCCCTCTGTGGCTCCTCCTCCTGCTGCTCTCCTCCTACATACCTGGCAAGGTCAGCACCAAAGTGTCATGCCCCTGGCGCATGTCGACGGGGGAAGAGTGGTGAACTTACGCTGGGGGCTATGCCAGGGGCTGCTGTCCGGGCTGCTCAACACCACCAACGGCGCCCTCGAAGTACCAGCCGGGGGCTGGCCACCCGCCGAGACCTTGGCCCTTTTCGCTCTCTGGGCCAGCGTCTCCGCGTCCCTGCAAAGACAAAAACAAGTCAAGACAAGCAACGCAGATTGAGGAGGCAGAAATAACAAAAAGGAACGAGATACTTACTCGTCGTCCGCCTCCTCCTCTTCCTCCTCGGGCTGAGGGATCCATAATCAAAAGTAACCTCCGTATCAACATTCGCCGGAGGAGGAGAAGGAGGTTGTGTCTGGACACGCGCGGACGAAGAAGGGGCAGCTGTCTTCTTCTTCACCGCGGCCTTCGCCGGCTTCTTTGCCGCTGCGGCCCACGTGTGGCGCCCGGGCCCCTCCAAGGTCAGCTGTGGCCGCGCAGCCCTGCCGGGCCGGACCGGCTTGCCGGAACTGGCCCACCGCAGGACTCGCCCCCTCCTCGTAGGTGGCGTCGGGTCTGCGGTCTCGGCCTCCTCCTCCGATGACTCGCCGGTCACATCTTCAACCAGAGGAGCCTCGGTGCCGGCGCTGTTGGCTCCCCCGGCGGCCGCCGCCCACCGGGGAGCTCCTCCTCCTCCGCGGCCGTCGTAGCCCTGTCCTACACACCGCCGGTGCTGCCGGCCTCCCTGGCAAGCTGTGCCTCCCTCGCCCTGGTGGCAATGTAGTCCAACTCCGCCTGGGTGGTGTCCTGGACAAGCAGCCGCTCAGCGTCGGTGTTGACGTACCCCTCATGTAGGGTGTCAAAGAACTGCTGCACCTCGACGTCCTTCGGCTCCTTCCAGCTCGGGTCGGGGCCGTGCGCGTTGCAGTCTGGCATCATGGCAATGATATCGGACCGGCGCGAGTTATTGCACAACGGGAACACCCCCGTTGGCAGCTTGAACAAAGGCCCCTTGAGGACCTTGCCAGCCTTCGCGGCGGCCCTCGCGACCTTGCCGGTCCGCTCGACCTCGCCGTCGCGACCCACGTCCAGCTGGAAGAGCCGCTGGCAGAAATGGGCGTGCCCCATCACTGTGAAGTTGTGGTCGAGGCTGGGACGAAGCCGCATGATGTCGGCTGGGTTCGTGAAGAGCCAGGCTGGCCTTCCCTTGTTATGCAGTGGTGCAATCCGGCGGCGGATGAAGTCCGCCCCGATCATCTCAAGGGTGAGGCCGGCCTCGGTGAGCCAGAGGATCCTGGTGGTGGCGACCGTGTGCTTCTCGTCGTCAGCATCGACGTCGCTCCAATCGCTTCTGCGGACCGGCGGCGCCCGGCGAACTTCGCAGAACACCGGCGGATCCTCCTCCTCGATCCAGCACCACCGGCCCCGCCATTCTTCCCACCTCTCCTTCATGGCACCCTCCGGGTACGCTCCCTTGGATCTTGAGACCCAGGCGATGCAACTGGAGATGGCGCCCCCTGGTTGGATCCGAGGGGAGAAGTAATAGCGGAAAAGCGCCGTGTTGGGGTGCACCCCGGCAAAGCCTTCGCAGAGATGCGCGAAAAGAGCCATGCACGCCATCGCGTTCGGAGTAAAATCAAGGAGGCGGAAGCCAAAGGTATGCATGACGTCGCTGAAGAAATCGGAGAAGGGAGGATAGAGCCCGCAGGAAAAATAATCAACAAAGAAGGGGTACCGATTTGGGGCAGCCTCGGCGCAGTTGGTGGGGATGACACGCGTGGGCGGATGCCCCGAATCCCCCCCGTCTTCACTCCCCACAAGGGCCTGAAGGAGTCCCGAAGCTCGAACACGTCGACCGTCGAGGGGAAGAAGGCAGACTACGTCCGCTGCACCGCCAGCGCACTTTCCGGCGGCTCCGGCATCCTTAGCCACTCCCTTGCCCTTGGTGGATTTTGGCGCCATGACGGCTGGGGGAGGAGGGCAGGATGAAGGGCGGCGGAGGCACAACTGCGGCAAGCGGGGACGAAGCTTGGAGAAGAAGAGGGAAGCAGGCAGAGATCTCCGAGATTGGGGTTGTGCGGATGGTAAAAGGAACAGTGCGCCCGCGGTTATCCCTTTTTATGGGGAAGCCGCGGGGCGCGCTGCCCATTTACTGCGATGTGACGCATGCGTGTGGAAACCGCCCCACGCATGCCGCCCACGTCACGCACACCCCTGCACGCCACACCGCATGCGCGGGTCATGGGAAGCGGAGCGCGCGAAAAGTCTTACCGCGGTAAAAACCGCCCCGCTTGCCCGCACACCATTTTGGGCCTGACCCAACAACGTGTCGCGCTTATGTGTGGCCCAGGCCCGGGGGCTCCTGTCGGTATACAAAAAGAGGGGCACTCTTTTGTACCCCTTTACCTGTGCACAGGTAGTCAGAGCCGCGCCCACGGCCACACCAAGCAGAACGAGGGAGGTGAGCCAAGGTAAGATCGAAGCCCAAGACAATCAAAGTAACGCCAAGGCCAAGACCACAAAGAGCAGAGGGACGAAGCAGGTTCCCCCGGCAAGACCCTTGCCGGGTGGCCTCAGCGGCCCCGGCAAGACCCTTGCTGGGACAGCTTGCCCCGCACCAACAGAGTGGGCCACCCTTGAGCCCACGGCCCCCAGCGCCATCATCAGCGTGGGGCTAGGGCTCGGAGAGGCACCTCTGTGGTGGCATGCAGATCTTTGTGAAGACATATTCAAGATCAGATGAGGATTAGAAGACGACGATCCTCGGCAAGATCCTTGCCCAAGAAGGCTACCAGACCCCCGGCAAGACCTTTGCCGGGGACGACAGCGCGCCATGGCAAGACCCTTTCCGGGCCACCCGGCAAGGCCCTCACCAAGGACGCCAGCGGGACCACCACCTGGCCCGCGACCAACCAAGCTTCCATCGCCGTTCCCATGCAGCTGCCAGCCCAACCAGCTGGGCGGGCACCTGCGTGGCAACATGGAGCTCCCAGGCCAACTCATCAAGCGCCTACGTGGCGGCATGCAGATCTTCGTGAAGGCTCCACCACCGTGCCACCCAGCTGCCTGCCTGCCTACATTGCACCACACGCATCACTGGCCGGGGAGCGTGTCGAAGTGAGGAGGAGCGGCGACGGACGGGACAGGCCTCGCCCCGTCCCCATAAAGCAAGGGGACACCTAAGCCACGCATTAAATGCGTCTTGTCCTGTAATACGAGCGATAAGCTCAGGGCACTGTACGCCTTTCCACCTCCTGTGTGTCACTGTGGCAGCCCCTTTCAACTATAAAAGGAGGCTCATGGCATACTGAAGGGGGATTCGGCCTTTCGAACCATGCGTTGATCAAAGCTATTTCGAAAGCTCAAGAACTCTCAGAAATACACCCACCAAAGCAGGACTAGGGTTTTACACATCCTCGCGGCCCGAACCTGGGTAAACGATCCTTGTGCTGTCTTCTAGCCCTGCTCTCCTCGCAATCCTGTGCCCTGACAACCGTAGTAGGGATTCTTGTGATCCCATAGGTGTCATTCCACACCAACACATTGTGACGTTTGATAGCACACAAGGTATTTCTCTGGTATTTGGGAGTTGCATAATCTCATAGTCAAAGGAATATGTATAAGTCATGAAGAAAGTAATAGCAATAAAACTTAATGATTATTATGCTAAGCTAACGGATTGGTCTTGTCCATCACATCATTCTCCTAATGATGTGATCCCGTTCATCAAATGACAACACATGTCTATAGTTAGGAAACTTAACCATCTTTGATTAACGAGCTAGTCTAGTAGAGGCATACTAGGGACACTGTGTTTTGTCTATGTATCCACACATGTATCAAGTTTCCGGTTAGTACAATTCTAGCATGAATAATAAACGTTTATCATGATATAAGGAAATATAAAATAACAACTTCATTATTGCCTCTAGGGCATATTTCCTTAAGTCTCCCACTTGCACTAGAGTCAATAATCTAGTTCACATTGCCATGTGATTTAACACTAATATTTCACATCTTTATGTGATTAACACCCATAGTTCCCATCGCCATGTGATCAACACCCAAAGGGTTTACTAGATTCAATAATCTAGATCACATCGCTATGTGTTTAACACCCAAAGAGTACTAAGGTGTGATCATGTTTTGCTTGTGAGAGAAGTTTAGTCAACGGGTCTGCCACATTCAGATCCGTATGTATTTTGCAAATTTCTATGTCTACAATGCTCTGCACAGAGCTACTCTAGCTAATTGCTCCCACTTTCAATATCTATCCAGATTGAGACTCAGAGTCATCTAGATCGGTGTCAAAGCTTGCATCGACGTAACTCTTTAAGACAAACTCTTTGTCACCTCCGTAACCGAGAAATATTTCCTTAGTCTTGTAAGGATAATTTTGACCGTTGTCCGGTGATCTACTCCTGGACCACTATTGTACCCCTTTGCCAAACTCATGGCAAGGTACACAATAGGTCTGGTATACAGCGTGGCATAATTTATAGAACCTATGGCTGAGACATAGGGAATGACTTTCATTTTCTCTCTATCTTCTGTCGTGGCCGGGTTTTGAGTCTTACTCAACTTCATACCTTACAACTCAGGCAAGAACTCCTTCTTTGATTGATCCATTTTGAACTCCTTCAAAATCTTATCAAGGTATGTACTCATCAAAGTCTTATCAAGCATCTTGATCTATCTCTATAGATCTTGATGCCCAATTGTTGGGGATCGTTGCTGAAATGAAAAAATTTCTACGCATCACCAAGATCAATCTATGGAGAGACTAGCAACGAGAGAGAGAGGGGAGTGTATCTTCATACCCTTGAAGATCGCGACGCGGAAGCGTTACAAGAACGCAGATGAAGGAGTCGTACTCGCAGCGATTCAGATCGTGGTTGATTCCGATCTAAGCGCCGAACCACGGCGCCTCCGCGTTTAGCACACGTACAGCACAGGGACGTCTCCTCCTGATCTAGCAAGGGGGAAGGAGAAGTTGGGGAAGAACTCCAGAAGCACGACAACTTGGTGCTGGAGCTTGCAGTTCTCTGGCAGGGCTTCGCCAAGCTCAACGGAGGAGGAGGGGGTGTTGGAGAGGGGGAGGGCTACGCCTTGGATGAGGTGCTGCTGCCCTCCCTCCTCCCCTCTATTTATAGGGCGAAGGGGGAAGGGGGCCCGCCCCTCTAGATGAGATCTAGAGGGGGCGGCGGCCAAGGGGAGGGGGCTTGCCCCCCAAGCCAAGGGGGGCGCACCCTTTAGGGTTCCCCCAACCCTAGGCGCATGGGCCCTAGGGGGGATGGCGCCCAGCCCACTTAGGGGCTGGTTCCCTTCCACATACAGCCCATAGGGCCCTCCGGGGCAGTTGGACCCTCCTGGTGGACCCCCGGAACCCCTTCGGTGGTCCCGGTACAATACCGACAAACCCCCGAACACTTCCGGTGATCGTATGACAATTTCCCATATATAAATCTTCACCTCCGGACCATTCCGGAACTCCTCGTGACGTCCGGGATCTCATCAGGGACTCCAAACAACATTCGGTAACCACATACTACTTCCCATAACAACTATAGCGTAACAGAACCTTAAGTGTGTAGACCCTACGGGTTCGGGAACCGTGCAAACATGACTGAGACACCTCTCTGGCCAATAACCAATAGCGGGATCTGGATACCCATATTGGTTCCCACATGTTCCATGATGACCTCATCGGATGAACCACGATGTTGGGGGTTCAATCAATCCCGTACACAATTCCCTTTGTCTACCGGAATGATACTTGCCCGAGATTCGATCCTCGGTATCCGTATACCTTGTTCAATCTCGTTACCGGCAAGTCTCTTTACTCATTCGTAACACATCATCCCGTGATCAACTCCTTGGTCACATTGAGCCATTATGATGATGTCCTATTGAGTGGGCCCAGAGATACCTCTCCGTTACACAGAGTGACAAATCGCAGTCTCGATTCGTGCCAACCCAACTGACACTTTTGGAGATACCCGTAGTGTGCCTTTATAGCCACCCAGTTACGTTGTGACGTTTGGCACACCCAAAGCATTCCTATGGTATCCAGGAGTTACACAATCTCAAGGTCTAAGGAAATGATACTTGACATTAGAAAAGCTTTAGCAGACGAACTACACGATCTTGTGCTATGCTTAGGATTGGGTCTTTCCCATCACATCATTTGTTGGGGAACGTAGTAATTTCAAAAAATTCCTACGCACACGCAAGATCATGGTGATGCATAGCAACGAGAGGGGAGAGTGTTGTTCATGTACCCTCGTAGAACGTAAGCGGAAGCATTATGAGAACGCGGTTGATGTATTCGTATGTCTTCATGATCCGACTTATCCAAGTACCAAACGCACGGCACCTCCGAGTTCAGCACACGTTCATCTCGGTGATGTCCCACGAACTCCGATCCAGCAGAGATTCACGGGAGAGTTCCGTCAGCACGACGGTGTGATGACGGTGATGATGTTGCTACTGACGCAGGGCTTCACCTAAGCACCGCTACGATATGACCGAGGTGGAATATGGTGGAGGGGGGCACCGCACACGGCTAAAAGATCAACTGATCAACTTGTGTGTCTATGGGGTGCCCCCTCCCCCGTATATAAAGGAGTGGAGGAGGGGGAGGGCCGGCCCTCTCTAGACGCGCCCCAAGGGGAGTCCTACTCCCATCGGGAGTAGGATTCCCCCCTTCAAAGAGGAGGAGTAGGAGGGAAGGAAGGAGGAGAGAGGGGGAAGGAAAAAGGGGGGCGCCGCCCCCTTCCTTGCCCAATTCGGACTAGGGGGGAGGAGGCGCGCGGCCTGCCCTGGCTGCCCCTCCTCTTCTCCACTAAGGCCTATAAGGCCCATTATACTCCCCGGGGGGTTCCGGTAACCCCCCGGTACTCCGGTATTTTGTCTGGACTTGCCCGGAACCTTTTCGAAGTACAAACATAGTCATACAATATATCGATTTTTATATCTCGACCATTTCGAGACACCTCGTCATGTCTGTGATCATATCCGGGACTCCGAACTACCTTTGGTAAATCAAAACACAAAAACTCATAATACTAATCATCACAGAACTTTAAGCGTGCGGACCCTACGGGTTCGAGAACTATGCAGACATGACCGAGACATGTCTCTGGTCAACAACCAATAGCGGAACCTGGATGCTCATATTGGTTCCTACATATTCTAAGAAGATCTTTATCGGTCAAACCGCATAACAACATACGTTGTTCCCTTTGTCATCGGTGTGTTACTTGCCCGAGATTCGATCGTCGGTATCTCAATACCTAGATCAATCCCGTTACTGGAAAGTCTCTTTACTCGTTCCGTAATGCATCATCCTGCAACTAACTCATTAATTAGTTGCATTGCTCGCAAGGCTTATAGTGATGTGCATTACCGAGAGGGCCCAGAGATACCTCTCCGACAATCGGAGTGACAAATCCTAATCTCGATCTATGCCAACTCAACAAGTACCATCGGAGACACATGTAGAGCACCTTTATAATCACCCAGTTATGTTGTGATGTTTGGTAGCACACAAAGTGTTCCTCCGGTAATCGGGAGTTGCATAATCTCATAGTCATAGGAACATGTATAAGTCATGAAGAAAGGAATAGCAGTAAACTAAAACGATCAAGTGCTAAGCTAACGGAATGGGCCAAGTCAATCACATCATTCTCCTAATGATGTGATCCCATTTATCAAATGACAACTCATGTCTATGGTTAGGAAACATAACCATCTTTGATAAACGAGCTAGTCAAGTAGAGGCATACTAGTGACACTCTGTTTGTCTATGTATTCACACATGTATTATGTTTCTGGTTAATACGATTCTAGCATGAATAATAAACATTTATCATGAAATAAGGAAATAAATAATAACTTTATTCATGCCTTTAGGGCATATTTCCTTCAGTCTCCCACTTGCACTAGAGTCAATAATCTACATCACACAGTAATGATTCTAACACCCATGGAGCCTTGGTGCTGATCATGTTTTGCTCATGAGATAGGCTTAGTCAAAGGGTCTGCAACATTCAGATCCATATGTATCTTGCAAATCTCTATGTCTCCCACCTGGACTTGATCGCGGATGGAATTGAAGCGTCTCTTGATGTGCTTGGTTCTCTTGTGAAATCTGGATTCCTTTGCCAAGGCAACTGCACCAGTATTATCACAAAAGATTTTCATTGTACCCGATGCACTAGGTATGACACCTAGATTGGATATGAACTCCTTCATCCAGACTCCTTCAGATGCTGCTTCCGAAGCAGCTATGTACTCCATTTCACACGTAGATCCCACCATGATGCTTTGTTTAGAACTACACCAACTGACAGCTCCACCGTTCAATAAAAACACGTATCCGGTTTGTGATTTAGAATCGTCCGGATCAGTGTCAAATCTTGCATCAACGTAACCATTTACGATGAGCTCTTTGTCACCTCCATAAACGAGAAACATATCCTTAGTCCTTTTTAGGTATTTCAGGATGTTCTTGACCGTTGTCTAGTGATCCACTCCTGGATTACTTTGGTACCTCCCTGCTAAACTAATAGCAAGACACACATCAGGTCTGGTACACAGCATTGCATACATGATCAAGCCTATGGCTGAAACATAGGGAACATCTTTCATTTTCTCTCTATCTTCTGTAGTGGTCGGGCATTGAGTCTGACTCAACTTCACACCTTGTAACACAGGCAAGAACCCTTTCTTTGCTTGATCCATTTTGAACTTCTTCAAAACTTTATCAAGGTATGTGCCTTGTGAAAGTCCAATTAAGTGTCTTGATCTATCTCTATAGATCTTGATGCCCAATATATAAGCAGCTTCACCGAGGTCCTTCATTGAAAAACTCTTATTCAAGTATCCTTTTATGCTATCCAGAAATTCTATACATTTCCAATCAACAATATGTCATCCACATATAATATTAGAAATGCTACAGAGCTCCCACTCACTTTCTTGTAAATACAGGCTTCTCCAAAAGTCTGTAGAAAACCATATGCTTTGATCACACTATCAAAACATTTATTCAAACTCCGAGATGCTTGCACCAGTCCATAGATGGATCGCTGGAGCTTGCACACTTTGTTAGCATCCTTTGGATCGATAAAACCTTCAGGTTGCATCATATACAACTCTTCCAGAAATCCATTCAGGAACACAGTCTTTACATCCATTTGCCAAATTTCATAATCATAAAATGCGGCAATTGCTAACATGATTCAGACGGACTTGAGCATTGCTACGAGTGAGAAGGTCTCATCATAGTCAACTCCATGAACTTGTTGAAAACCTTTCGCAACAAATCGAGCTTTGTAGACAGTAATATTACCGTCAGCGTCAGTCTTCTTCTTGAAGATCCATTTATTCTCGATGGCTTGCCGATCATCGGGCAAGTCAAGCAAAGTCCACACTTTGTTCTCATACATGGATTTCATCTCAGATTTCATGGCCTCAAGCCATATTGCGGAATCTGGGCTCATCATCACTTCCTCATAATTCGCAGGTTCGTCATGGTCAAGTAACATGACCTCCAGAACAGGATTACCATACCACTCTGGTGCGGATCTTAATCTGGTTGACCTACGAGGTTCAGTAGTAACTTGATCTGAAGTTACATGATCATTATCATTAGCTTCCTCACTAGGAGTCACGGGAACAGATTTCTGTGATGAACTAATCTCCAATAAGGGAACAGGTACAGTGACCTCATCAAGTTCTACTTTCCTCCCACTCACTTCTTTCGAGAGAAACTCCTTCTCTTCCATTCTTAGCAACGAATGTCTTGCCTTCGGATCTGTGATAGAAGGTGTACCCAATAGTCTCCTTTGGGTATCCTATGAAGACACATTTCTCCGATTTGGGTTTGAGCTTATCAGGTTGAAGCTTTTTCACATAAGCATCGCAGCCCCAAACTTTAAGAAATGACAACTTTGGTTTCTTGCCAAACCACAGTTCATAAGGCGTCGTCTCAACGGATTTAGATGGTGCCCTATTTAACGTGAATGCAACCGTCTCTAAAACATAACCCCAAAACGATAGCGATAAATCAGTAAGAGACATCATAGTTCGCACCATATCTAGTAAAGCACGATTACGATGTTCGGACACACCATTACGCTGTGGTGTTCTGGGTGGCGTGAGTTGCAAAACTATTCCGCATTGTTTCAAATGAAGACCAAACTCGTAACTCAAATATTCTCCTCCATGATCAGATCACAGAAATTTTATTTTCTTGTTACGATGATTTTCCACTTCACTCTGAAATTCTTTGAACTTTTCAAATGTTTCAGACTTATGTTTCATTAAGTAGATATACCCATATCTGCTTAAATCATCTGTGAAGGTGAGAAAATAACGATACCCGCCGCGAGCCTCAATATTCATTGGACCACATACATCAATATGTATGATTTCTAACAAATCTATTGCTCGCTCCATTTTTTTGGAGAACGGCGTTTTATTCATCTTGCCCATGAGGCATGGTTCGCAAGTATCAAGTGATTCATAATCAAGTGATTCCAAAAGTCCATCAGAATGCAATTTATTCATGTGCTTTACACCAATATGACCCAAATGGCAGTGCCACAAATAAGTTGCACTATTATTATCAACTCTGCATCTTTTGGCTTCAACATTATGAATATGTGTATCACTACTATCGAGATTCATCAAAAATAGACCACTCTTTAAGGGTGCATGACCATAAAATATATTACTCATATAAATAGAACAACCATTATTCTCACATTTAAATGAATAACCGTCTTGCATCAAACAAGATCCAGATATAATTTTCATGCTCAACACTGGCACCAAATAACAATTATTTAGGTCTAAAACTAATCCTGAAGGTAGATGTAGAGGTAGCGTGCCGACGGTGATCATGTCGACTTTGGAACCATTTCCCACGCGCATCGTCACGTCGTCCTTAGCCAATCTTTGCTTAATCCGTAGTCCCTGTTTCGAGTTGCAAATATTAGCAACAGAACCAGCATCAAATACCCAGGTGCTACTGCAAGCTTTAGTAAGGTACACATCAATAACATGTATATCACATATACCTTTGCTCATCTTGCCATCCTTCTTATCCGCCAAATACTTGGGGCAGTTCCGTTTCCAGTGGCCAGTCCCTTTGCAGTAGAAGCACTCAGTCTCAAGCTTAGGTCCCGACTTGGTTTTCTTCTCCTGAGCAGCAACTTGTTTGATGTTCTTCTTGATGTTCCCCTTCTTCTTCCCTTTACCCTTTTTCTTGAAACTGGTGGTCTTGTTGACCATCAAAACTTGATGCTCCTTCTTGATTTCTACCTCCATAGCCTTTAGCATTGCGAAGAGCTCAGGAATAGTCTTATCCATCCCTTGCATGTTATAGTTCATCACGAAGCTTTTGTAGCTTGGTGGCAGTGATTGAAGAATTCTGTCAATGACACTATCATCCGGAAGATTAACTCCCAATTGAATCAAGTGATTGTTATACCCAGACATTCTAAGTATATGTTCACTGATAGAACTATTCTCCTCCATCTTGCACCTGTAGAACTTATTGGAGACTTCATATCTCTCAATCCGGGCATTTGCTTGAAATATTAACTTCAACTCCTGGAACATCTCATATGCTCCATGACATTCAAAACGTCGTTGAAGTCCTGGTTCTAAGCCGTAAAGCATGGCACACTGAACTATCAAGTAGTCATCAGCTTTGCTCTGCCAGACGTTCATAACATCTGGTATTGCTCCTGCAGAGGGTTTGGCACCCAGCGGTGCTTCCAGGACGTAATTCTTCTGTGCAGCAATGAGGATAATCCTCAAGTTACGGACCCAGTCCGTGTAATTGCTACCATCATCTTTCAACTTTGCTTTCTCAAGGATCGCATTAAAATTCAATGGAACAACAGCACGGGCCATCTATCTACAACAACATATACATGCAAAATACTATCAGGTACTGAGTTCATGATAAATTAAAGTTCAATTAATCAAATTACTTAAGAACTCCCACTTAGATAGACATCCCTCAAATCATCTAAGTGATCACGTGATCCATATCAACTAAACCATGTCCGATCATCACGTGAGATGCAGTAGTTTTCAATGGTGAACATCACTATGTTAATCATATCTACTATATGATTCACGCTCGACCTTTCGGCCTCAGTGTTTCGAGGCCATATCTGCATATGCTAGGCTCGTCAAGTTTAACCCGAGTATTCTGCGTGTGCAAAACTGGCTTGCACCCGTTGTATATGAACATAGAGCTTATCACACCCGATCATCACGTGGTGTCTCGGCACGACGAACTTTGGCAACGGTGCATACTCAGGGAGGACACTTGTACCTTGAAATTTAGTGAGAGATCATCTTATAATGCTACCGTCAATCAAAGCAGAATAAGATGCATAAAACATAAACATCACATGCAATCAATAGAAGTGATATGATATGGCCATCATCATCTTGTGCCTTTGATCTCCATCTCCAAAGCACCGTCATGATCACCATCGTCACGGAGCGACACCTTGATCTCCATCGTAGCATCGTTGTCGTCTCGCCAACTATTCCTTCTACGACTATCGCTACTGCTTAGTGATACAGTAAATCAATTACAAGGCGATTGCATTGCATACAATAAAGCGACAACCATATGGCTCCTGCCAGTTGCCGATAACTTGGTTACAAAACATGATCATCTCATACAATAAAATTTAGCATCATGTCTTGACCATATCACATGACAACATGCCCTGCAAAAACAAGTTAGACGTCCTCTACTTTGTTGTTGCAAGTTTTTCGTGGCTGCTACGGGCTGAGCAAGAACCGTTCTTACCTACGCATCAAAACCACAACGATATTTTGTCAAGTTAGTGTTGTTTTAACCTTCAGAAGGACCAGGCGTAGTCATACTCGGTTCAACTAAAGTTGGAGAAACTGACACCCGCCAACCACCTATGTGCAAATCACGTCGGTAGAACCAGTCTCGCGTAAGCGTACGCGTAATGTCGGTCCGAGACGCTTCATCCAACAATACCACCGAACCAAAGTATGACATGTTGGTAAGAAGTATGACTTGTGTCGCCCACAACTCACTTGTGTTCTACTAGTGCATATAACATCTACGCATAAACCTGGCTCGGATGCCACTGTTGGGGAACATAGTAATTTCAAAAAAAAATCCTATGCACACGCAAGATCATGGTGATGCATAGCAACGAGAGGGGAGAGTGTTTTCCACGTACCCTCGTAGACCGTAAGCGGAAGCGTTATGAGAACGCGGTTGATGTAGTCGCACGTCTTCACGATCCGACCGATCCAAGTACCGAACGCATGGCACCTCCGAGTTCAGCACACGTTCAGCTCGGTGACGTCCCACGAACTCCGATCCAGCAGAGCTTCAAGGGAGAGTTCCGTCAGCACGACGGTGTGATGATGGTGATGATGTTGCTACTGACGCAGGGCTTTGCCTAAGCACCAGTACGATATGACCGAGGTGGAATATGGTGGAGGGGGGCACCGCACACGGCTAAAATATCAACTGATCAACTTGTGTGTCTATGGGGTGCCCCCCGCCCCCGTATATAAAGGAGTGGAGGAGGCGGAGGGCCGGTCCTCTCTAGGCGCGCCCCAAGGGGAGTCCTACTCCCACCGGGAGTAGGATTCCCCCCTTCCAAGAGGAGGAGTAGGAGGGAAGGAAGGAGGAGAGAGGGGGAAGGAAAAAGGGGGCGCCGCCTCCTCCCTTCCTTGTCCAATTCGGACTAGGGGTAGGGCGTGCGCGGCCTGCCCTGGCCGCCCCTCCTCTTCTCCACTAAGGCCCATAAGGCCCATTATACTCTCCGCGGGGTTCCGGTAACCCCCCGGTACTCCGGTATTTGTTCGAACTTGCCCGGAACCTTTCCGAAGTCCAAACATAGTCGTCCAATATATGGACTTTTATATCTCGACCATTTCGAGACTCCTCGTCATGTCCGTGATCATATCCGGGACTCCGAACTACCTTCGGTACATCAAAACACAAAAACTCATAATACCAATTGTCACAGAACTTTAAGCGTGCGGAGCCTACGGGTTCGAGAACTATGCAGACATGACCGAGACACGTCTCTGGTCGACAACCAATAGCGGAACTTGGATGCTCATATTGGTTCCTACATATGCTACGAAGATCTTTATCAGTCAAACCGCATAACAACATACGTTGTTCCCTTTGTCATCGGTATGTTACTTGCCCGAGATTCGATCATCGGTATCTCAATACCTAGCTCAATCTCGTTACTGGCAAGTCTCTTTACTCATTCCGTAATACATCATCCCGCAACTAACTCATTAGTTGCATTGCTTGCAAGGCTTATAGTGATGTGCATTACCGAGAGGGCCCAGAGATACCTCTCCGACAATCGGAGTGACAAATCCTAATCTTCATCTATGCCAACTCAACAAGTACCATCGGAGACACCTGTAGAGCACCTTTATAATCACCCAGTTATGTTGTGACGTTTGGTAGCACACAAAGTGTTCCTCCGGTAATCGGGAGTTGCATAATCTCATAGTCATAGGAACATGTATAAGTCATGAAGCAAGCAATAGCAGTAAACTAAAACGATCAAGTGCTAAGCTAACGGAATGGGTCAAGTCAATCACATCATTCTCCTAATGATGTGATCCCGTTTATCAAGTGACAAGTCATGTCTATGGTTAGGAAACATAACCATCTTTGATAAACGAGCTAGTCAAGTAGAGGCATACTAGTGACACTCTGTTTGTCTATGTATTCACATATGTATTATATTTCTGGTTAATACAATTCTAGCATGAATAATAAACATTTATCATGAAATAAGGAAATAAATAATAACTTTATAATTGCCTCTAGGGCATATTTCCTTCATCATTCTCCTAATGATGTGATCCCGTTATCAACGACATCCAATGTCCATGGCCAGGAAACCGTAACCATCTATTGATCAACGAGCTAGTCAACTAGAGGCTCACTAGGGACATGTTGTGGTCTATGTATTCACACATGTATTACGATTTCCAGATAACACAATTATAGCATGAACAATAGACAATTATCATGAACAAGGAAATATAATAATAACCACTTTATTATTGCCTCTAGGGCATATTTCCAACAGTCTCCCACTTGCACTAGAGTCAATAATCTAGTTACATTGTGATGAATCGAACACCCATAGAATTCTGGTGTTGATCATGTTTTGCTCGTGGAAGAGGTTTAGTTAACAGATCTGCTACATTCAGGTCTGTATGCACTTTACAAATATCTATGTCTCCATCTTGAATATATTCACGAATGGAGTTGAACCGTCGCTTGATATGCTTGGTCTTCTTGTGTAACCTAGGCTCCTTGGCAAGGGCAATAGCACCAGTGTTGTCATAGAAGAGAGTCATCGGGCCCGACGCATTGGGAATTACTCCTAGGTCAGTGTCGGTGTCAAAACCGGCGGATCTCGGGTAGGGGGTCCCGAACTGTGCATCTAGGCGGATGGTAACAGGAGACAAGGGACACGATGTTTTTACCCAGGTTCGGGCCCTCTCGATGGAGGTAAAACCCTACTCCTGCTTGATTAATATTGATGATATGGGTAGTACAAGAGTGGATCTACCACGAGATCAAGGAGGCTAAACCCTAGAAGCTAGCCTATGGTATGATTGTTGTAATGGTTGTGTGTCCTACGGACTAAAACCCTCCGGTTTATATAGACATCGGAGAGGGCTAGGGTTACACAGAGTCGGTTACAATGGTAGGAGATCTACATATCCGTATCGCCAAGCTTTCCTTCCACGCTAAGGAAAGTCCCATCCGGACACGGGACGAAGTCTTCAATCTTGTATCTTCATAGTCTTGGAGTCCGGCTGACGGTGATAGTCCGGCTGTCCGGACACCCCCTAGTCCAGGACTCCCTCAGTAGCCCCTGAACCAGGCTTCAATGACGATGAGTCCGGCACGCATATTGTTCGGCATTGCAAGGCGGGTTCCTCCTCCGAATAGAAGATTGTGAACACCAGGATAGTGTCTGGCTCTGCAAAATAAATTCCACATTCCACCGTAGAGAGAATAATATGTACACAAGTTCAATCTGCTGACATATTTTGGGGCATGACGTCATACCACCACCAAGCTTTTACTTGAATCGTTTTTTATCATACCATCTCAGCGCGTTTAGCGAAGCGGTTTCCTTGGCACGTCTTGTCGAAGCAGAGATTGTGTTCCCCTTATTCCGGGATTCCCATCAATACGGGCGTGGGTAACCCAACCGCGCCATTGATGGTGGTGCTTGGGAGATAAGCGAGTTTTACCATGCTGGTGGGGACGCATAGTCTTCGTTCACCCATATAAGGGGATAAGGATCCGCCTTTTTACCTACGCCTTCTTCCTCCTTTGCTTATCCATCCCCGCGCACTCGACCTCCAGCGCCCAAGTCCGTGCATCTCGTCTTGACCTTCTCCAGTCATGTACGGAGCGGGAGGCAAGTGGTTGGCCTCCTCCATTACAGAGGGGCACATCGAAAAGCTGCGCTGCGCCGGATATCTTTCCAGCGACATCGCGCATCGGCTGCCCGACGAGGGGCAGCTCATGCCTACCCCCAGGCCCCATGAGAGGGCCGTATTCCTTCCCCACTTCCTCCGCGGACTGGGCTTTCCACTTCATCCCTTTGTCCGAGAGCTCATGTACTACTACGGCCTGGACTTCCACGATCTGGCGCCAAACTTCATCCTCAACATCTCGGCGTTTATCGTCGTGTGCGAGGCCTTCCTCTGCATTCGGCCCCATTTCGGCTTGTGGCTAAAGACCTTCAACGTCAAGCCGAAGGTAGTGAAGGGCGTCCAAGCGGAGTGCGGAGGCGCCATGGTGGGAAAAATGCCCAACATCACCTGGCTCGAGGGGGCCTTCGTGGAATCCGTCAAGGGGTGGCAATCGGGGTGGTTCTACATCACCGAGCCGCGTGACCCTAAATGGGCAGCGGCCCCCGAGTTCAGATCTGGTGTCCCTATGCAGCTCACCTCCTGGAAAGAGAAGGGCTCGCTATGGGGCAGTTCGGAGGAGCTGACAGGACTACAGTCCTGTCTCCAGACCTTAGCGAACAAGAAGCTTAAGCTTGTCAATGTGATCCAGGTCATGCTCGTCCGCCGGATTCTCCCCTGCCAACAGCGGGCCTTTAATTTGTGGGAGTTCGATCCGGCACAGCACTGGACCCTCAGCAGGCTCTTCGACACAACATACGAAGCTGCCTGGAGGGTGCTGTTCAAGGGCGGAGAAGCCCCCGCGTCCGCGACTGAAGATCGCGGATTCAGCTCCAAGCGCCCGGCCGACGAGTTAAGCTTTTTTATCCTCTATGGGACACTTATTTTCTTTCATAGTTTAACTCTATGTGGGATCTAACGCTCCCAATGCCTTTGACAGGACTGGCAGAGGACGTCCGGACAGGTAAACTGTCCGGCTCCCTTTCCCGAAGACCCAGCGGACACCCGTTTGACGGGGCTGCTGGTTCCGGCCCTTTACGTGGTGCCAGAAAAGAAGGCCAAAAAGAAGGCCGCAGGAACCCGAAGGAGTTCCCGGCGCCAGGTGATATCGGACTCATCGTCCGACGGCTCCCAGGCGGACTCCTCCCCCGAAGACGAGGAGGAGAAAGAAGACTCTCCCCAAGAGGAGGGAGAGAGGAAGAGGAAGGCTTCCCCGACAGGGGAGGCCGAAGGGTCCAAGAGGGGAAGGACCCTTCCTCCAGACAGCTCTGCCAACGCCAATGTTGGCGACGAAGGGTGGCCCTCAAGGGCCAAGCCTCCGGCGAGATCGTAAGTATCCGGATTCCTGGATGATTTATAATTTCTCTTTTGTGCCACGTAGTGTCCTTCTAATGCCGCATATTAACTGCAGTCCCGCCGAGGATGATCTTCCTGCTTCATCGAGCGGGTCCTTAGCTCCGTCGGACGTGGATTCCTTTACGACCGCCTCCACCCCTCATGATGCTGATGACGCCGAGGTGGGATCCCCGGAGGGGACCCATCAGGAGGAGGCTCCGGAGGTGCCGCAAGGCAGCCTCCCGGACCTTGCACCGGACTCCATATCGGGACCAGCAGTGGCTCCTAAGTCCGGCAGGCGGCCGCTTTGTAAGAAGGGCAAGACCGTGACACCGGCAGCCTCCATCCAACCGGAGGCGCCGGACAGTTTGTTGGAGGTGCTTAACGGCGCTTCCATGGAGGAAGAACACCGCACTATCATGAGTGCGGTGATTCAGAAGGTTCAGCTCGCCAAAAGTGGGCTGACCGAAGCCTGTAGTAGCCTTCTAACAGGCTTTGAGGTAAGAAGTTTTAATATATGTAGTGTAGTACCGCATAGACAGTAGCCCCTGATGCTCGGTTCGGTGTTCGGAAAGAAAAACCGGATTGAGGATCTAAAAAAGATATATGCAGGAGTGCTAAAAATTATGTCAATATGGGTTTGCAGGTTGCGCTGCTAACCTCTGCCGGACTGACTGCGGAGGTTGGTGCTTTGAAGCAGGACTTCGAGCGGTCCGAGCAAGAGCTCGGCCTTGCCAAGAAGCAGCTCAAGGACAAAGAAGGTGAGTGACACCACTTTTAAATTTGTACCTTACAGAAAAGGATTTTGGTTGCAATAGAAATAACAAGGATAACGTGGGTACTGCAGGGGCCACGAACAAGGTGGCGACCTTGAAGGAGGCCGTGTCCACGGCCGAACGCAATGCGGCCGCGGAACGAGCGGAGCGAGAGAAGCAGGAGGCGCGGGTGGCGGAGGTACGTCAAGAGCTCCAGGCTCTCGTGGAAAAGCACGAGAGTTTGGAGCGTGACTCGAAGACTAGAGAGTCCGAGCTTGCCTCGGCTCTTGAAAATGCCAAAGCCGCTAAGGCCGAGGCCCATAAGGCCCTCCAGGAGATTGTGGCGTTGAAGAAAATAGCGGCGGGTAAGGCATTTTTCATGCAAAGCAAGCATGTGAATGTAAATTACCTGTTACTTACCCGAATTCGGAGCTCTCCAGGGGTGTTTGCAGATCTGCCTCGCAGCGTGTCCGATGCCGCCGCATTCTACCGGGTCGAGGAGGGGAGCTCAATGGAGAAGGTCTTCTGGTCTCAGTACGCTGAGGCCGGACATTCGGTGCCCCCTAGCGACCAACTGAAGCAGCTGGTCTAGCTCCACAAGGCAGCCGAGCAGGCCATGAAGGGCCTCATAGTCCGGCTGTGGCCTGGGGAGGCCATGCCTGGGAGCTACTTCGGCCTCGTGCAGCGGCTGGTGGATGCGTGCCCCTGGGTGGAAGTCATCAAGCGCTCCGCCTGTATTGAAGGTGCCCGTCGGGCCCTTGCCCGTGCAAAGGTGCATTGGGGCAGGCTGGATGCCGAGAAGCTTATCACGGACGCGCCGCCCGCGGGCAAGGAGTATCATATGCCCGAAATGTACTATAAGAGTGTCCTGAAGGGTGCCCGCAAGATTGCGGATGAGTGCCCCAAAGATGTAATTTTTTAGTAGACTCGCAATGTGTTATCCTGTGCGCTGAAAACTTTGTTCATATGCGCTAAGCAACGCTTGTTAATTTAAAATATTACCTTCTGTGCGGCCGTTTATCAAATCTGAGAGATGGCAAGTCGTCGGCTTCAGCCCCCATGCCACGAGTGCTGGGGTGTTCGGGATAAACTTGAGCACTCTTGTTCCCATTTTTGGGTCCATCTAGGGAGGCGCTCAACACAACGAACAAGGCAACCGGACTTATAATGCTTGAACACTCTCACTTAGCCATAGAATTCTATAATTTTAAATTTCGGCGAAGCCCCTAGTATTCGGAAGACCGAGTTCGGGGCGCTATCCACGCCTGGGCCGGACAAAGCCGGTTCCTCGCTCTAAGCGGCATAAGTCTTTAAGGACTTGAAAAGACCTCTCGAACAGCGACCAGTCTCTCGCCTTATCATGACAGTTAGTTTTAGCTTTCGCCACTGAGGCGCTCACCCATCTCAACCGGGGCGCAATCGCAGTGGTTCTCCCAGTGCTACCTTAGCCAACAGAACGGAACGTAAGGTACCAAAACATGGGAGCCGGGCAAACCCAACTATTGACCCAAGACATGATTCGGAGCCGATGCATATAGTGCTATAAGTTCGGGGTGCCGCACTTGTGAAAGTGTTCGGACATATCACACCATGATGCGGGGAACGTAAGCCCCTGGTGTAGTCGGCCGTACCAGAGTGTACGGATGCAAGATGTCATAAACGAACATATATAAGAAAAGGAATGCAATTATAAGCGAAAAAGTGATGCATTGTTTATTCAAGGAATTCTGCCATGAGTGCAGAACGATACAAATAGTGCGGTAAGCAAGGGGTTGGACTATTTTAAACATGTCCCCCCTCCAGGGGTGGGCTGCGGACTAGTGTATTTAACAAATTTAATGCTCATAATGGAGACCACCTGAGTGTTCGTCGTAGCCTTTGTTCTTCCCTGGCTGTTGCATCATGAGTTCAACAGATCTACTGCCGGACAGGGCCTCTGGAGAACGGAGTCATGTGGAAAAATAAAAAATAAGAAAAAAGAGTAACACGCTTGGGAGCCCCTGGTGTGGTTAAGCCGCACTCTGGGCCTGTCGTGGTCGTGCCCCTCCCCCTATGCCCATGGTATCTCCAGAGTGTAATGATGTACGCAAAGGGCTGGTCTTGCAATCGTGCAAGGGCTGGGGTTGGGGCCGCATTGCTACGCGTGCTCGGAACGTGCCAGGTGGTCTTGGTTGATGTTACTCTGGGCGTGTTTGGCCGTGTCTGGTTGTTTAACGTCCGAACTCGAGAATTGCCTTAAAAGGCTGCTCTGTACTTCTGCCGCGAGAGCCGCTGTGTGTTCCTCCGTTCGGAGTGAGCATTCAGTATTTCCGTTGACCGTGATGACTCCACGAGGGCCTGGCATCTTGAGCTTAAGGTATGCATAATGCGGTACCGCGTTGAATTTTGCGAACGCGGTTCGTCCGAGCAGAGCGTGATAGCCACTGCGGAACGGGACTATGTCGAAGATTAACTCCTCGCTTCGGAAATTATCCGGGGATCCGAAGACCACTTCCAGTGTGACTGAGCCTGTACAATTGGCCTCAACACTTGGTATGACGCCTTTGAAGACGCGTCTTTGTAGTTTTAATCCTTGAGGGATCTATGCCCATCTTGCGCACTGTATCCTGATAAAGCAGGTTCAGGTTGCTGCTGCCGTCCATCAGGACTCTAGTGAGGTGAAATCCATCGACGATTGGGTCTAAAACCAATGCGGTGAATCCGCCATGGCGGATACTGGTCGGGTGTCTCTTTGATCGAAAGTGATCGGGCAAGAGGACAATGGATTGAACTTTGGGGCGACTGGCTCCATCGCATATACGTCCCTAAGTGCGCGCTTCCACTCCCTCTTGGGTATGTGGGTTGCGTATATCATGTTTACCGTCCGCACTTGTGGGGGAAAACCCTTCTGTCCTCTACTGTTCGGCGGTCGGGTCTCTTCCTCGTCGTCGCTATGCAGCCCCTTGTCATTGTTTTCGGCAATTAATTTGCTTGCCTGCTTGAATACCCAACAATCTCTGTTGGTGTGATTAGCTGGCTTTTCGGGGGTGCCATGTATCTGGCAAGAGCGGTCGAGTATTCGGTCCAAATTGGACGGACCCGGAGTAGTTCGTTTGAATGGCTTCTTCTGCTGACCGGGTTTAGAGCCTCTGAATCCGGCGTTGACTGTATCCTCATTGTTATTGTCATTAACGCGGCGTTTGTTTTTGTTTCGACGCGACCTACCATTGTGGTCCTTGATATCCGGACTGCCAGCGTTTTTGCTGAGGTTGTTGTTGCGAGCTAGCCTGCTGTCCTCTCCCGCACAGAAGCGGGTCATGAGTGATGTGAGGGCTGCCATGGATTTCGGCTTTTCCTGTCCTAGGTGCCGGGCCAGCCACTCGTCGCGGATGTTATGTTTGAAGGCTTCAAGGGCCTCTGCATCCGGACAGTCGACGATTTGATTTTTCTTTGTTAAGAACCATGTCCAGAACTGTCTGGCCGATTCGTCTGGCTGCTGAATTATGTGGCTTAGGTCATCGGCGTCTGGTGGTCGCACATATGTTCCCTGGAAGTTGTCGAGGAATGCGGCTTCCAGGTCCTCCCAGCACCCAATTGACTCTGCGGGCAAGCTGTTGAGCCAATGCCGAGCTGGTCTTTAAGCTTGAGTGGGAGATACTTGATGGCGTGGAGATCGTCGCCGCAGGCCATATGGATATGAAGGAGATAATCTTCGATCCAAACCGCGGGGTCTGTTGTGCCATCGTAGGATTCGATGTTCACGGGTTTAAACCCTTCGGGGATTTGATGATCCATTACTTCGTCTGTGAAGCATAGTGGGTGTGCGGCTCCTCTATATTGAGCAATATCACGACGTAGCTCAAGAGAGCGTTGTCTGCTGTGTTCGGCCCGGCCGGAGTTGCTGTATCCGGCGCGACGGTCATCGTCGTGGGTCGTGGGGCGCCCGCGTGATCCGTAGATGGATCTGGATTGTCTTGCCTTGTCCTCCAATATATCCCGCAAGTCCGGCGCATTTCCACGTGGCTTCGCGCTTTTCGAGCGGTGCTGGGGTACGGTTCTGGCGGAGGGCCTAGATGCCGCTCTGTCGCGGTCACGAGGTGGTCGGTCTGCCGTATTGTGCGCTGGTGATGAAGGACTGTATGCTTCCTCCTCTAGTCGGGGCAGCGACTTGCGTTTTGGGTAGCTCTTGGAGGGGCGTTCGAGTTCATACTCTTCGGCCGCGAGGACCTCGGTCCATCGGTCGGCCAGCAGGTCTTGATCAGATCGAAGCTGTTGCTGCTTCTTTTTTAGGTTGTTTGTTGTGGCCATCAGCCTGCGTTTAAAACGCTCTTGTTCGACGGGATCCTCGGGCACGATGAATTCATCGTCGTTGAGGCTTGCCTCGTCTTCGGAGGGAGGCATGTAATTGCCGTCCTCTATCTCCTCGTCTGCCGCTCTCTCTTGAGGGCTGGCTTCTCCGTCCTCCTGTGCTGAATCTTGCTGGAGGGGATTGTCTTCGGCACTCTCTGGGGTGTTATTATCTATGGTGTCGGAATCTCCATTCTTACTGTGGCGGGATTTAGAGCGGCGCCGCTCACGTCGGCATTTGGGCTGTTTCTTAGAAGGATCTGCCTCCGCTGCTTCTTCGCCGTCCCCATCCTTTGGGGTGTCCACAATGTATATGTCGTATGACGAGGTGGTCTTCCAATGCCCTGTAGGCGTTGGTTCTTTATCGTCTCCGGCATTGTCGTCCATACCATCGATGTCTTCGGAGTCGTAGTCTAGCATGTCGGTTAGATCGTCGACAGTGGCTATAAAGTGGGTGGTGGGTGGGCTTTGAATTTCTTTGTCGTCCGCATCCCAACCATCCTGACCGCAGTCCGGCCAGGGTTCTCCTGATAACGAGAGATGCTTTAGCGAATTTAGGATGTCGCCAAAGGGTGAGTGCTGAAAAATGTCCGCGGCGGTGAAATCCATGATCGGCGCCCAATCGGATTCAATTGGCAGGGGCGCAGGAGGTTCGGAGTCCGGCAAGGAGTCCGGCGCCTCAGAGTCACGAGCTTTATAAGGGACAAGGTCAGTGTTCGGCTCCATCACCGTGGAAGTTGCGGCTCCCGAGGCGGTGTCCAACCACCTGTCCTCGATCTGCGCGATCTGCTCCGAACTATGGGTCAGAGCAGACTCGTGTGCGGCCTCCAGGGCTAAATCATGCCCATCGCGACAGCGTGGCATGCTTGGCGGTGGCTCGAATCCGTCGAAGATCAAGTCTCCGCGGATGCCAGCCGTGAAGTTTAAGATTCCAAACTTGACCTGATGGCCAGGGGCGTAGCTTTCGATCTGCTCCAGATGGCCAAGTGAATTGGCCCGCAGTGTGAAGCCGCAGAATACGAAGATCTGTCCGGGGAGAAAAGTCTCACCCTGGACGGCGTTGTCGTTGATTGAAGAAGCCATCAAGCCTATCGGTGACGACACAGAGGAACTCTCAATGAAAGCACCAATGTCGGTGTCAAAACCGGCGGATCTCGGGTAGGGGGTCCCGAACTGTGCGTCTAGGCGGATGGTAACATGAGACAAGGGACACGATGTTTTACCCAGGTTCGGGCCCTCTCGATGGAGGTAAAACCCTACTCCTGCTTGATTAATATTGATGATATGGGTAGTACAAGAGTGGATCTACCACGAGATCAAGGAGGCTAAACCCTAGAAGCTAGCCTATGGTATGATTGTTGTAATGGTTGTGTGTCCTACGGACTAAAACCCTCCGGTTTATATAGACACCGGAGAGGGCTAGGGTTACACAGAGTCGGTTACAATGGTAGGAGATCTACATATCCGTATCGCCAAGCTTGCCTTCCACGCCAAGGAAAGTCCCATCCGGACAAGGGACGAAGTCTTCAATCTTGTATCTTCATAGTCTTGGAGTCCGACTGACGATGATAGTCCGGCTGTCCGGACACCCCCTAGTCCAGGACTCCCTCAGTCAGTGATGAACTCCTTCATCCAGACTGCTTCCTGTGCTGCCTCCAAGGCTGCTATGTACTCCGCTTCACATGTAGATCCCGCCACGGCGCTTTGCTTGCAACTGCACCAGCTGACTGCCCCACCATTCAAAATATACACGTATCCGGTTTGCGACTTGGAGTCATCCAGATCTGTGTCAAAGCTTGCATCGACGTAACCCTTTACGACGAGCTCTTCATCACCTCCATAAACGAGAAACATATCCTTAGTCTTTTTTAGGTACTTCAGGATGTTCTTGACCGCTGTCCAGTGTTCCATGTCGGGATTACTTTGGTACCTCCCTACCAAACTTACGACAAGGTTCACATCAGGTCTGGTACACAGCATGGCATACATAATAGACCCTATTGCTGAGGCATGGGGGATGACACTCATCTTTTCTCTATCTTCTGCCGAGGTCGGGCATTGAGCCGTGCTCAATCTCACACCTTGTAATACAGGCAAGAAACCTTTCTTGGACTGATCCATATTGAACTTCTTCAATATCTTGTCAAGGTATGTTGATGCGGTCACCCCAGGTACTCTTGTTGTTTCACCATTATCGCCAAGTAAAGTATTTTCCAAGAGAGAGTTTGGCTATGAAAATATGATGCAAAAGTATGTGGTTCCTGCTCTGCGTCATAAGAAGATAATGTGTGCTACAAAACAGAGAGGAATCTTAGGTGTGATGCCTGTTCCATATGCTATTGAAGTTGCTCCTCGGATCGTGCCTCGGGAGAAAGTGAAGCCTATGTTCAGAACACCTTGCCAATATTTGTACGAAGTCCAATATACGTACGTGGGTCCTGGATGAATCAAGTCTACAAGAATGCCATGGCAGAGAAGGAGGCGTGCCCTTTTTATTTGTTTTCTAGTTTAATTGGTTTTTGTGGTTTTTTTAGTTTCTTTCTGCGTACAACTTGTAATTGATGAGGAGTCCTCGTCATGTCCTAGTCTAGGTCGGGCTTGGCCCAGGTGTTACGCACCACCTATATAAGCAACGGGCACAAGTTTGTCTAGGGGGAGGTTTAAGTTGATGGAAAATATTCTCAGATGCATCCGATGATGAGGCAGTCTGTTTCCTGCGTTCCATAATTTGGTTCGTGATTGCTTGTGTTCCGGCGACTTGATTTCCAGGGCACTAGTTAGTTCGGTTCTTGACCTGCAAGGATCGATCTCATCTCTTTTCCTTCCGTCTGCTGCTGCTTAGTTCTCATCTGCTAATTATTCCGTCGCTGCCGCCACTGATCATCATTAGCATAATCCATCCATCTAGTCTAGCTCTAGTACTACTACACCACGTCTACTACTTCCAATCCATCTAGTCCAAGTTCTTCCACATGTACACATATCTACACATATATATCTCTATCTGCTGTAGTACATCTGCTTCCGATCAAGTATATTCTGCTAGCTGTTTGCGCCGGTGAAAGATTAGGGACATCCCACAAAATCGACTCAAAGCTATTTGAGCCGTATCATATGTGCTTTGTGCAAGACCAATGAGGCATCTCGATCTATCTCTATAGATCTTGATGCCTAATATGTAAGCAGCTTCTCCAAGGTCCTTCATTGAAAAACTCTTATTCAAGTAGGCCTTTACGCTTTCCAAATGTTTTATATCATTTCCCATCAATAGTATGTCATCCACATATAATATGAGAAATGCTACAGAGCTCCCACACACTTTCTTGTAAACACAGGCTTCTCCATAAGTCTGCATAAACCCAAACGCTTTGATCATCTCATCAAAGCGAATGTTCCAACTCCGAGATGCTTGCACCAGCCCATAGATTGAGTGCTGGAGCATGCATACCTTGTCAGCATTCTTAGGATCGACAAAACCTTTCGGCTGCATCATATACAATTCTTCCTTAAGGAAACCATTAAGGAATGCCGTTTTGACGTACATTTCCCATATCTCATAATCATAGAATGTGGCAATTGGTAACATGATTCGGACGGACTTCAGCTTCGCTACAGGTGAGAAGGTCTCATCGTAGTCAACCCCTTGAACTTGTCGATAACCCTTAGCGACAAGCGAGCCTCATAGATGGTCACATTACCATCCGCGTCAGTATTCTTCTTAAAGATCCACTTATTCTCTATGGCTCGCCGATCATCGGGTAAGTCCGTCAAAGTCCATACTTTGTTTTCATACATGGATCCTATCTCGGATTTCATGGCTTCAAGCCATTTGTTGGAGTCCGGGCCTGCCATCGCTTTTGCATAATTCAAAGGTTCACCGTTGTCTAACAACATGATTTCCAGGATAGGGTTGCCGTACCACTCTGGTGCGGTACATGTCCTTGTGGACCTACTAAGTTCAGTGGAAGCTTGATCATGATCATCATCATTTACTTCCTCTCTAGTCGGTGCAGGCACCACAGAAGGGTCATCTCATCAAGTTCCACTTTCATCCCACTCATTTCTTTTGAGAGAAACTCTTTATCTAGAAAGCATCCATTCTTGGCAACAAATATCTTGCCTTCAGATCTGAGGTAGAAGGTATACCCGATAGTTTCCTTAGGGTATCCTATGAAGACGCATTTTTCCGATTTGGGTTCGAGCTTTTCAGGTTGAAGTTTCTTGACATAAGCATCGCATCCCCAAACTTTCAGAAACGACAACTTAGGTTTCTTCCCAAACCATAATTCATACGGTGTCGTCTCAACGGATTTCGACGGAGCCCTATTTAAAGTGAATGCGGCAGTCTCTAAAGCATAACCCCAAAATGATAGCGGTAGGTCGGCAAGAGACATCATAGATCGCACCATATCTAACAGAGTGCGATTACAACGTTCGGACATACCATTACGCTGAGGTGTTCCATGTGGCGTGAGTTGTGAAACAATTCCACATTTCCTCAAGTGTGTGCCAAATTCGTGACTCAAATATTCTCCACCACGATCTGATCGTAAGAATTCTATTTTCCTGTCACGTTGATTCTCTACCTCATTCTGAAATTCCTTGAACTTTTCAAAGGTCTCAGACTTGTGTTTCATTAGGTAGACATACCCATATCTACTTAAGTCATCAGTGAGGGTGAGACCATAACGATAGCCACCGCGAGCCTCAACGCTCATTGGACCGCATACATCAGCGTGTATTATTTCCAACAAGTTGGTTGCTCACTCCATTGTTCCGGAGAACGGAGTCTTGGTCATTTTGCCTAGGAGGCATGGTTCGCACGTGTCAAATGATTCATAATCAAGAGACTCCAAAAGTCCATCCGCATGGAGTTTCTTCATGCGCTTGACACCAATGTGACCAAGGCGGCTATGCCACAAGTATGTGGGACTATCATTATCAACCTTACATTTCTTGGCATTCACACTATGAATATGTGTAACATCACGTTCGAGATTCAATAAAAATAAACCATTGACCAGCGAGGCATGACCATAAAACATATCTCTCATATAAATAGAACAACCATTATTCTCGGATTTTTATGAGTAGCCATCTCACATTAAACGAGATCCTGATACAATGTTCATGCTTAAAGCTGGTACTAAATAAAAATTGTTGAGGTTTAAAACTAATCCCGTAGGTAAATGTAAAGGTAGCATGCCGATGACGATCACATCGACCTTGGAACCATTCCCGACGTGCATCGTCACCTCGTCCTTCGCCAGTCTCCGCTTATTCCATAGCTCCTGTTTTGAGTTACAAATATGAGCAACCGCACCGGTATCAAATACCCAGGAGCTACTACGAGTGCTGGTAAGGTACACATCAATGGCATGTATATCATATATACCTTTGGTATTGCCGGCCTTCTTATCCGCTAAATACTTTGGGCAGTTCCGCTTCCAGTGACCATTTCCCTTGCAATAAAAGCACCGAGTCTCGGGCTTGGGTCCATTCTTTGACTTCTTCCCGGCAACTGATTTACCGGGCGCGGTACTCCCTTGCCTTCCTTCTTGAAGTTCTTCTTACCCTTGCCCTTCTTGAAACTAGTGGTCTGATTCACCATCAACACTTGATGTTCCTTTTTGATCTCCACCTCCGCTGATTTCAGCATTGAATATAACTCAGGAATGGGCTTTTCCATCCCTTGCATATTGTAGTTCGTCACAAAGCTCTTGTAGCTAGGTGGAAGCGACTGGAGGATCCTGTCAATGACTAAGTCATCTGGGAGATCCCAGCTGAGACAAGCGGTTGTGCAACCCAGACATTTTGAGTATATGCTCACTGACAGAATTGTTTTCCTCCGTCTTACAACTGTAGAACTTGTCGGAGACTTCATATCTCTCGACCCGGGCATGAGCTTGGAAAACCATTTTCAGCTCTTGGAACATCTCATATGCTCCATGCTGCTCAAAATGCTTTTGGAGCCCCGGTTCTAAGCTGTAAAGCATGCCGCACTGAACCAGGGAGTAATCATTCATAACATCTTGAGTTGCTAGGAAAATGGGTGCTTCACCTAGCGGTGCTTCAAGGACATATGCTTTCTTGGCAGCTATGAGGATGATCCTCAAGTTACGGACCCAGTCCGTATAGTTCCTACCATCGTCTTTCAGCTTGGTTTTCTCTAGGAACGCGTTGAAGTTGAGGGCAACATTAGCGTGGGCCATTTGATCGACAAGACATATTGTAAAGATTTTTAGACTAAGTTCATGATAATTAAGTTCATCTAATCAAATTATTTAATGAACTCCCACTCAGATAGACATCCCTCTAGTCATCTAAGTGATACATGATCCGAATCGACTAGGCCGTGTCCGATCATCACGTGAGACGGACTAGTCATCAACGGTGAACATCTCCATGTTGATCGTATCTACTATACGACTCATGTTTGACCTTTCGTTCTCTTGTGTTCCGAGGCCATGTCTGTACATGCTAGGCTCGTCAAGTCAACCTTAGTGTTTTGCATGTGTAAATCTGGCTTACACTCGTTGTATTCGAACGTTAGAATCTATCACACCCGATCATCATGTGGTGCTTCGAAACAACAAACCCTCGCAATGGTGCACAGTTAGGGGGAACACTTTCTTGAAATTATAGCGAGGGATCATCTTATTTATGCTACCGTCGTTCTAAGCAAATAAGATGTAAAAACATGATAAACATCACATGCAATCAAATAGTGACATGATATGGCCAATATCATTTTGCTCCTTTCGATCTCCATCTTCGGGGCGCCATGATCATCATCGTCACCGGCATGACACCATGATCTCCATCATCATGATCTCCATCATCGTGTCTTCATGAAGTTGTCTCTCTAACTATTACTTCTACTACTATGGCTAACCGTTAGCAATAAAGTAAAGTAATTACATGGCGTTTTCTTTGACACGCAGGTCATACAATAAATTAAGACAACTCCTATGGCTCCTGCCGGTTGTCATACTCATCGACATGCAAGTCGTGATTCCTATTACAAGAACATGATCAATCTCATGCATCACATATACCATTCATCACATTCTTTTGGCCATATCACATCACACGACATATGCTGCAAGAACAAGTTAGACGTCCTCTAATTGTTGTTGCAAGTTTTTACGTGGCTGCTATAGGTTTCTAGCAAGAACGTTTCTTACCTGCGCCAAAACCACAACGTGATATGCCAATTTCTATTTACCCTTCATAAGGACCCTTTTCATCGAATCCGATCCGACTAAAGTGAGAGAGACAGACACCTGCTAGCCACCTTATGCAACTAGTGCATGTCAGTCGGTAGAACCTATCTCACGTAAGCGTACGTGTAAGGCCGGTCTGGGCCACTTCATCCCACGATGCTGCCGAATCAAGATAAGACTAGTAACGGCAAGTAAATTTACAAAATCGACGCCCACAACAACTTGTGTTCTACTCGTGCATAGAAACTACGCATAGACCTAGCTCATGATGCCACTGTTGGGGGTCATTGTGGAAATTAAAAAATTTCTACGCATCACCAAGATCAATCTATGGAGAGACTAGCAACGAGAGAGAGGGGAGTGTATCTTCATACCCTTGAAGATCGCGATGCGGAAGCATTACAAGAACGTGGATGAAGGAGTCATACTCGCAGCGATTCAAATCGCGGTTGATTCCGATCTAAGTGCCGAACCACGGCGCCTCCGTGTTCAACACACATACAACACGGGGACGTCTCCTCCTTCTTGATCCAGCAAGGGGGAAGGAGAAGTTGGGGAAGAACTCCGGCAGCATGACGACGTGTTGCTGGAGCTTGCAGTTCTCCGGCAAGGCTTCGCCAAGCTCAATGGAGGAGGAGGGGGTGTAGGAGAGGGGGAGGGCTGTGCCTTGGATGAGGTGCTGCTGCCCTCCCTCCTCTCCTCTATTTATAGGGCGAAGGGGGGAGGGGGCTGGCCCCTCTAGATGAGATCTAGAGGGGGCGGCGGCCAAGGGGAGGGGGCTTGCCCCCAAGCCAATGGGGGCGCCCCCTTTAGGGTTCCCCCCAACCCTAGGCGCATGGGCCCTGGGGGGATGGCCCCCAGTGCTACCTCTTGAGCACTGCGTTGGTTTTCCCTTGAAGAGGAAAGGGTGATGCAGTAAAGTAGCATAAGTATTTCCCTCAGTATTTTAGAACCAAGGTATCAATCCAGTAGGAGAACACGCTCAAGTCCCTCGTACCTACACAAAAAATAAGAACCTTGCAACCAATGCGATAAAGGGGTTGTCAATCCCTTCACGGCCACTTGCAAAAGTGAGATCTGATAGAGATGATAAGACAATATTTTTGGTATTTTTATATTAAAGACTAAAAGTAAAGAAAGCAAAATAAACGGTGATAGCAATAAAAAGAGATTAATATGATAGAGAATAGACCCGGGGGCCATAGGTTTCACTAGTGGCTTCTCTCAAGAGCATAAGTATTACGGTGGGCGAACAAATTACTGTCGAGCAATTGATAGAATTGAGCATAGTTATGAGAATATCTAGGCATGATCATGTATATAGGCATCACGTCCGTGACAAGTAGTCCGAAATGATTCTGCATCTACTACTATTACTCCACACATCGACCGCTATCTAGCATGCATCTAGAGTATTAAGTTCATAAGAACAGAGTAACGCATTAGGCAAGATGACATGATGTAGAGGGATAAACTCAAGCAATATGATATAAACCCCATCTTTTTATCCTTGATGGAAACAATACAATACGTGTCGTTTCCCCTTCTGTCACTAGGATTGAGCACCGCATGATTGAACCCAAAGCTAAGCACTTCTCCCATTGCAAGAAAGATCAATCTAGTAGGCCAAACCAAACTAATAATTCGAAGAGACTTGCAAAGATAACAAATCATACATAAAAGAATTCAGAGGAGATTCAAATATTGTTCATAGATAATCTTGATCATAAACCGATAATTCATCGGATCTCGACAAACACACCGCAAAAAAGATTTACATCGAATAGATCTCCAAGAGAATCAAGGAGAACTTTGTATTGAGATCCAAAGAGAGAGAAGAAGCCATCTAGCTAATAACTATGGACCCGAAGGTCTGAGGTAAACTACTCACACATCATCGGAGAGGCTATGGTGTTGATGTAGAAGCCCTCCGTGATCAATGCCCCCTCCGGAGGAGTGCCGAAAAAGGCCCCAAGATGGGATCTCACGAGTACAGAAGGTTGCGGCGGTGGAAATAGGCTTTCGTGGTGCTCATGGATGGTTTCAGGGTACGTAGGTATATATAGGAGGAAGAAGTAGGTCGGTGGAGCTGCGAGGGCCCACGAGGGTGGGGGCGCGCCTAGGGGGGCAGGCGCGCCTCCCTGCCTCGTGGCCTCCATGGTTGTTTCTTGACATCCACTCCAAGTCCTCTGGATCACGTTTGTTCCAAAAATCACGTTCCCGAAGGTTTCATTTCGTTTGGACTCCGTTTGATATTCCTTTTCTGCGAAACACTGAAATAGGCAAAAAAATAGCAATTTGCACTCGGCCTTGGGTTAGTAGGTTAGTCCCAAAAATAATATAAAATTGCATAATAAAGCCCATTAAACATCCAAAATAGAATATATAATAGCTTGGAACAATAAAAAATTATAGATACGTTGGAGATGTATCAAGCATTCCCAAGCTTAATTCCTGCTCGTCTTCGAGTAGGTAAATGATAAAAATAGAATTTTTGATGTGAAATTCTACCTAGCATAATTCTCAATGTAGTTTTCTTTATTGTGGCATGAGTGTTCAGGTCCGAAAGGTTCAAGATAAAAGTTTAATATTGACATTAAAATAATAATACTTCAAGCATACTAACAAAGCAATCATGTCTTCTCAAAATAACATGGCTAAAGAAAGTTATCCCTGCAAAATCATATAGTCTGGCTATGCTCTATCTTCATCACACAAACTATTGAAATCATGCACAACCCCGGTTTCAGCCAAGCAATTGTTTCATACTTTAGTATTCCCAAACTTGTTCAATCTTCACGCAATATATGAGCGTGAGCCATGGACATAGCACTATATGTGGAATAGAATATGGTGGTTGTGGAGAAGACAAAAAGGAGAAGATAGTCTCGCATCAACTTGGCTTATCAACGGGCTATGGAGATGCCCATTAATAGATATCAATGTGAGTGAGTAGGGATTGCCATGCAACGGATGCACTAGAGCTATAAGTGTATGAAAGCTCACCAAAATAAACTAAGTGGGTGTGCATCCAACTTGCTTGCTCATGAAGACCTAGGGCAATTTGAGGAAGCCCATCATTGGAATATACAAGCCAAGTTCTATAATGTAAAGTTCCCACTAGTATATGAAATTGACAAAATAGGAGACTCTCTATCATGAAGATCATGGTGCTACTATGAAGCACAAGTGTGGAAAAAGGATAGTAACATTGTCCCTTCTCTCTTTTTCTCTCATTTTTTTGTTTGGGCCTTTCTCTCTTTTTTTATGGCCTCTTTTTTTTATTCGTCCGGAATCTCATCCCGACTTGTGGGGGAATCATAGTTTCCATCATCCTTTCCTCAGTTGGGACAATGCTCTAATGATGATCATCACACTTTTATTTACTTACAACTCAAGAATTACAACTCAATACTTAGAAAAAAATATGACTCTATGTGAATGCCTCCGGCGGTGTACCTGGATATGCAATGAATCAAGAGTGGCATGTATGAAAGAATTATGAAAGGTGGCTTTGCCACAAATACGATGTCAACTACATGATCATGCAAAGCAATATGACAATGATGGAGCGTGTCATAATAAATGGAACGGTGGAAAGTTGCATGGCAATATATCTCAGAATGGCTATGGAAATGCAATAAGAAGTAGGTATGGTGGCTATTTTGAGGAAGTTAAACGGTGGGTATATGGTACAGGCGAAAGTTGCGCGGTACTAGAGAGGCTAGCAACGGTGGAAGGTTGAGAGTGTGTATAATCCATGGACTCAACATTAGTCATAAGGAACTCACATACTTATTGAAAAAATCTATAAGTCATCAAAACAAAGTACTACACACATGCTCCTAGGGGAAGGGTTGGTAGGAGTTAACCAACGCACGATCCCGACCTCCACACATAAGGAAGACAATCAATAAATAAATCATGCTCCAACTTCATCACATAATGGTTCACCATACGTGCATGCTACGGGAATCACAAACTTCAACACAAGTATTTCTCAAATTCGTAATTACTCAACTAGCATGACTCTAATATCACCATCTTCATATCTCAAAACAATCATCAAGTATCAAATTTCTCATAGTATTCTATGCACTTTATATGATAGTTTTTATTATACCTATCTTGGATGCTCATCACTTTAGGACTAAAATTTCAACCAAAGCAAATTACCATGCTGTTTTATAGGACTCTCAAAATAATATAAGTGAAGCATGAGATATCAATAATTTATATAAAATAAAACCACCACCGTGCTCTAAAATATATAAGTGAAGCACTAGAGCAAAATTAACTAGCTCAAAAGATATAAGTGAAGCACATAGAGTATTCTAATAAATTCCGAATCATGTGTGTCTCTCTCTGAAAAGGTGTGTATAGCAAGGATGATTGTGTTAAACTAAAAAGCAAAGACTCAAATAATACAAGACGCTCCAAGCAAAACACATATCATGTGGTGAATAAAAATATAGCATCAAGTAAAGTTACCGATGGACGAAGACGAAAGAGGGGATGCTTTCTGGGGCATCCCCAAGCTTAGGCTTTTGGTTGTCCTTGGATTTTACCTTGGGGTGCCTTGGGCATCCCCAATATTAGGCTCTTGCCACTCCTTGTTCCATAATCCATCAAATCTTTACCCAAAAAACTTGAAAACTTCACAACACAAAACTCAACATAAATTCTCATGAGCTCCGTTAGCAAAATAAAACAAACCAACACTTTAAGGTACTGTATGAACTCATTATTTATTTATATTGGTGTTAAACCTACTGTATTCCAACTTCTCTATGGTTCATAGCCTCCGATACTAGCCATAGATTCATCAAAATAAGCAAACAACACACGAAAAACATAATCTGTCAAAAACAGAACAGTATGTAGCAATCTGTATTGAACGTAAACTTATGGAACCCAAAAAATTCTACCAAATTAGGAAGTCCTAGATAATTTATTTATAAATCTACTGCAAAAATAATCAACTGAAAATCATGTTTCTGTGATTTATGAAAACTAATCTCGTGCGCGCAAAGTTTCTGTTTTTTACAGCAAGATCAAATAACTATCACCGTAGGTTTTCCTAAAGGTTTTACTTGGCACAAACACTAATTAAAAACACAAAACCACATCCAACCAGAGGCTAGATCAAATATTTATTACTAGGCAGGAACAAAAAGCAAGGAACACAACTAAAATTGGGTTGCCTCCCAACAAGCGCTATCGTTTAACGCCCCTAGCTAGGCATTGACAATTTTAATGATGCTCACATCAAAGACAAGAATTAAAGCACAAAGAGAGCATAATAGAACACGTGATAAACACATCTAAGTCTAACATACTTCCTATACATAGGCATTTTATAAGCAAACAAATTATCAAGGCAAGCAAAAACTAGCATATGCAAAGAAGTGGAAAGAAACAATAGCAATCTCAACACAACGAGAGGTAATTTAGTAACATGAAAATTTCTACAACCATATTTTCCTCTCTCATAATAATTACATGCAGGATCATAAGCAAATTCAACAATATAGCTATCACAAAACATATTCTTAACACGATCCACATGCATGCGAAGTTGACACTCTTCCAAAATAGTGGGATTATCATTAACTAAAGTCATGACCTCTCCAAACCCACTTTTATCAAAAATACCATAAGATTGAACATTCTCCAAATATGTGGGATGTAAAGTTGACACTCTTCCAAACCCACTTTCAATAATATTGCAAACACTATTATCAATCTCATATTCATCATGGGACTTAAATAGATTTTCAAGATCAAAAGAAGAATCACCCCAATCATGATCATTGCAACAAATAGTAGTCATAGCAAAACTAGCGTCCCCAAGCTTAGGGTTTTGCATATTATTAACACAATTGACATCAAGAGAATTTATAGTAAAATCATTGCAATCATGCTTTTTATTCAAGGAGCTAGCGTGAATCTCTTCATCAATTTCTTCATCACAATTTTAAAATTCACGAATTTCAAGCAAAACCTCATAAAGATAATCTAGTGCACTCAAATCACTAGAAATTGGTTCATCATAATTGGATCTCTTAAAAAGATTGGCAAGCAGATGAGGATCCATAGATCTTAGGTTCTCTGTTTAGCAATAAATAATCAACTATTCCAACCAAACGTGTCGGTGTACAAAACTAGGGGCACATTTTTGTACCCCTTTACCTGTGCACGGGCAGTCGGAGCCACGCCCACGGCCACACCAAGCAGAGCGGAGGAGGTGAGCCAAGGTAAGACCGAAGCCCAGGACGAAGCAAAGCAACGACAAGGACCAAGGCCACAAAGATCAGATGAGCGAAGCAGGTTTCCCCGGCAAGGATCCTTGCCGGGGCGGCCCCAGCGGCCCCGACAAGACCCTTGCCGGGGCAGCTCGCCCACGCCATCCGAGCGAGCCACCCTCGAGCCCACCAACACTCAACACATGTGTTGGGACAGGGCACAGGAGGCACCTCTATGGTGGCATGCAGATCTTTCTGAAGACAAAGAATAGTCAAGATCAAGTGAGGATGGGAAGGCAGCCATCCTCGCCGAAGGAACCCACAAGACCCCCAGCAAGATCCTTGCTGGGGACGCCTGCGCACCACGGCAAGACCCTTGCCAGGCCACCCGGCAAGGCCCTCGCCAAGCGCGCCAGTAGGGCCACCATCAGGCCAGCATCAACCAAGGCTCCGCCGCTGTTCGTATGCAGCTGCCGACCCAACCAGCTGGGCAGGCACCTGCTTGGCTACATGCAACCCTTCATGGAGGCTCCACCACGGTGCCACCTCAGCTGCCTGCCTGCCTACATGGCACCGCATGCACCGCTGGCCAGGGCGCGTGTCGAAGCCTGGAGGAGCGGCGACGGATGGGACGGGCCTCACCCCCGTCCCCGATAAAGTGAGAGGACATCTAAGCGATGCATTAAATGCACCTTGTCCTGTAATATGAGGGATAACCTCGTGCCACTGTAGACCTTTCCACCTCCTGTGTGCCACTTTGGCAGCCCCTTTCACCTATAAAAGGAGGCCCTGGGCGACCAGGAGAAGGATTCGGCTTTTTGGAGCTCGTTACACTCCATAGCTAGCTCAAGAACACAGAATACATCCACCAAAGCTTTACGCATCCTCGCGGCCCGAACCTGGATAAACGAACCGCGTGCTTCTCTGTTAGACCTGCTCTTCTCTCAACCCCGCGCCCCGCAACCGCAGTAGGGATTCTTGTGATCCCATAGGTGTCGTTTCCCACCGACATCTTTGGCGCGCCAGGTGCAGGGGGCGCAATTGTGAGAATCGGTTTTAGCAGTTGAGTGAGTGTTTCTTCACCGCCATGGCCCCTAAGAAGAAGACAACCACGACGATCGGCTCACTGGGGGTCGAACAGCCCGTGCCGGTGCGGATGAGCAGCGGACCGGACGCGGATAGGACTCGAGCCGCAGCCCGCGAGCACCAGCACCACCCAGCAAGTCAAAGCCTGGCGAGCGGTGTCGTTCATGCACCAGACGACCGGCTGCACGCCGCCGGACCCAAGGACGGAGCTAGGCCCCCCGTAGGCGGCGCGGGGCCCTCCAGGGGTGTCGTTGCACCGACTCCGGGTGGTGCAGCAACCTCCAGGACGCATACACCGGCGACCACCGCGCATTCTTCCCATGGTGTGCGCGCCGAGCAGCGTCACCATGTTGTTGACCCTGGGCACCGCCGTGGGAAGAGCCCTGTGCGTCATCAGCAAGACGAAGGAGTTCAACACGCTCGCCGAAGCGCTGGTGAAAATGGCACGCAGCTGCTGGGTCGTGACGGAGCTCCTTCTAACATGGTTAGAAGTTGAAGCGTACCACGATCCACTCAGCTATCGCCGCCACCCACGCCAGCGGAGGCCTTGGCGCGCGCGCAACTGCTCCTCGACTTCCCTCCTGCTGCGGAGAAGCTCGATGAGTGGAGGGCCACTATCCGGAGCCTCGTCGCCGTCGCGCACAAAGACGATCCGCGACCGGCGGGACCCTCGGCTCGGCGCTCCACCGAACCACCACATGCTGGCGCTGGGAGGACCGGGGGAGCTGCGGCCACGGTGCACACTCCTCCTCCTTGCCAGCCGCCGCGGGCGTCGGCCCGTCGCGACGATGCTGGTGATAATATCTCCATAGCGTCGTCCGATCCACGGACCCTCCGCGACCAGCGCCAGTTTCTTCGGGAGCAAGCTCACGAAGACGCTCAAACCACCATCGAGTGCCGGCGCGAAACGCGCCACCAGTTGGACAAGCGGGCGGGACATGCTACGGACCACCCGGCACCGGGGGAGCCCGGCGGCCTGCCTTATGAGGTGGGCTGCCCGGCTTTTACCCGTGAGCTGAGGCAGTTCCAGTGGCCGTCCCACCGCACGTTCAAGCCCGACGTCGGCGAGAAGTACACTAGCAAGACCCATCCATCCGAGTTCCTCAGCATCTACACCATCGCGATGCAGGCCGCTGGGGCTCGCGACAACAAGGTGCTTGCCAACTACTTCCCGCTGGCACTCAAACCCAATGTAAGGTCTTGGTTGATGCACTTGTCGGCGGACTCCATCTCTTCCTGGTCAGATCTGTGCCATGAGTTTGTTGGTGCCTTCACAGGAGGCCACCAAGCTCATGGCCAGGCGAGTGATCTGCATATCATTCCCCAGAAGGAAGGGGAGACCCTGCGAAAGTACATCCAGAGATTCAGCCGGGTGCAGTATAACATCCCCGACGTTCATCCCGCCGCTGTGATTAGCGCGTTCCATCAGAACATGCACAATTGCAAGATGCGCGAGGAGCTGGCGATGACCAAGGTTAAGGATGTGGTTGATCTCTACGTTCTGGTCGACAGGTGCGCCCGAGCTGAAGAGGGAAGAAAGTACCCCAGCGAAGACGCCGGCGCGGAAACCGACTCTATCGATGAGGACGCCGCCACCCCGACGAAGAAGGGCCGGTGTCGCAACAAGAAACAATAAGGCAAGGCTGTGCTTGCCGTTCAGGGATCTGACGACACCGGTGCCGGCAAGAAGGTCAAGGCAGACACCCTCAGCAAGGAGATTGCCGGGTGCGCCGCCTGCCGGGCCTTGGCGGCCACTGACAAGCCAGGAAGCTCCGGCAAGCAATACTGCAAGATCCACCGCACCAAGGGCCATGATCTCCGGAACTACTGACAAGTTGAGTTGCTTGCTGAGAAGCAAAAGGCTGAGTACGAAAGGCGGGACAAGGAGAAGGATCAAGATGGTGCCGAGGGGCCGACAAGAAGCGTGGCGGCCAAGAAGGCCGCCCCGGCAAGGACAATCAGCAAGAGAGGCCCGCCCGGGGCCGCGGCAAGAAACAAGAAGACGATGATCACGACGAGGACGACGAGTCCGGTGAGCAAGGGTTCCAAAAGGCTACGGAGGCCATGTGCGTCGATGGCGGCGCCTCGCTGCATACCTCTCGCCGCCAGCTCAAGCAGTGGGTGCGAGAGGTCACGGAAACGGAGCCATCGTTCGACGCCTAGAAGCCCCTAAAGTGGTCCAGCGCGCCCCTCATCTTTGACACTGAGGACCACCCTGATCGCACTACCGCGGTCGGGTGTTTGCCGTTGTTGGTTTCACCAACAATACGCAACCTCAGGGTGAACAAGATGTTGGTTGACGGCGGGGCCGGCCTAAACCTGATCTCGCCTGCCGTGATCAAAAGGTTGCAAATCCCTGACGGAGACCTCGAGGAAACGGGCACGTTCCAAGGGGTCAATCTGGGGAGGATCCAGCCGAAGGGAAAGGTCACGCTGCCCGTGACCTTTGGAGGAGAATTGAACTACAGAACAGAGAAGATCGTCTTCGACGTAGCCGAGATCCCCTTGCCCTACAACGGGATCCTCGGCCGCCCGGCACTGGCCAAGTTCATGGCGGCGTCACACTACGCCTACAACATGCTGAAGATGCTCGGGCCGTTGACCATCATCTTTGTCCCCTCCGATAAGAAGGACGCGCAGATCTGCGCCGAACAACTCTACCGGGAAGCAGTTGCAGCAGCTGCCATCAAGGCAGCTACTCCTGCCGCCGAAGGCCCGGGAGAAAATAAGGAGCCCGACAAGACCTTTCGCACCCACTCCGGCAAGGGCACCTCCTCGGAGTGTTGTGCTACCATTGAGGACGTGCCAGAGAGCTCTGCCGACAAGAGCAAGAGATCCAGAGGCGAGCCGCCACAGACCAAGAAGGTGCCCGTTGCGGAGGACGGCACGGGAGGGGCCTTCACTATAGGCTCCACCCTTGACAGCAAATAAGAAGGCGAGCTCGTCACCTTCCTGCGGGGGAATGTCAACGTCTTTGCACGGCAAGCATCCGACATCCCCGGTGTTCCCAGTGAGGTGATTGAGCACCACCTAGCTGTCTGCCCCCACGCACGGCCCGTCAAGCAGAAGGTCAGAAAGCAGGCTCTAGACAGGCAGGAGTTCATCACGGAGGAAGGACTGGAGCTATTGGCAGAGATACATGGAGGCATATGTGGCTCCCACATAGGGTCAAGGGCCCTTGCCGGGAAGGCGTTCCGGCAAGGTTTTTTCTGGCCCACCGCCCTCCGGTATGCGACGGCGCTAGTCACCAAGTGTGAAGCGTGCCAGTTCCATTCAAAGAAGCTTCATCAACCAGCTCAAGCCCTTCAAACAATCCCTCTCTCCTGGCCATTCTCGGTCTGGGGGCTCGATATACTGGGCCCCTTCCTCCGCGCCGTCGGGGGCTTTGAGTACTTGTATGTTGCAATCGACAAGTTCACAAAGTGGCCAGAGGTGGAAGCAGTGAGAAAGGTGACTGCTCAGTCAGCTGTCAACTTTTTCAAAGGACTGGTGTGTCGTTTTGGTGTGCCAAACAGAGTCATCACTGACAAGGGCACGCAGTTCACAAGCTACACCTTCATGCAATACATTCAAGACCTCGGCAGCAAGGTCTGTTTTGCTTCCGTGGCACACCCACGGAGCAACGGCCAAGCGGACAGGGCAAATGCTGAAGTGTTGCGAGGCCTGAGGACAAAGACTTTTGACAAGCTGCACAAGAGCAGAAGGCACTGGATTGATGAACTGTCGGCGGTTCTTTGGTCGATCAGGACGACACCAAATCGAGCTACTGGCCAGACACCTTTTGCCCTGGTATACGGGGCAGAAGCAGTTCTCCCCATGGAACTCATATACGGGTCATCTCGAGTGCTCGCTTATGACGAGCTTGAGCAAGAGTCGTTGCACCAAGATGATGCAACGCTCCTTGAGGAAGATCGTCTTCGGGCGGCTGTGAGAGCGGCACGCTACCAGCAAGCCTTGCGCCGCTACCATAGCCGCAATGTTCATGCCCGAAGCTTTGAGGAAGGCGACCTTGTTCTTCGGCGCGTTCAGTCGGCCAAGAATTCCAACAAGTTGACGCCGAAGTGGGAAGGCCCTTATCGGGTAATATGAGTCACCAGGCCTGGCGCAGTCCGCCTGGAGATCAAGGATGCCGTACCAGTGAGCAACTCCTGGAACATCGAGCATCTTCGCAAGTTTTACCCATAAGGCGCGGCTTGCCGGGCCTCTCGGCAAGACACCTTTTGTACGAGCTTTGCCGCAAGGCATGTGACCCTTTGTATAAAGCCAGGCGCAGACCCTGGGCGAGAACAAATGAAGCGCTGGCGCCCTAAGTTATAGCATGCATGCTAGGTCGAGTCTCGTCCTTGGTTAGGGTTGATAGTGCTTAGCGGCAGCTAACCCCTAGCTTAGAGGTCGAGTGCGCGTCTTTCTGTTCTTCTCTGTCTTCTTTGGTTCGCAGGACACATGAATATCCTTGTCGAGCTGCTTTGGAAGAAAGGGGACGGACCGACGCCCAGGCCCTGGCAAGCCAGTATTGCCGGGGGCAACAAGAGCAAAGATCCACCCGCGGCAAGCCAAGGTTGCCGGGGGCTGTAGATTCAGATAAGTTCTTTATCCCTTATCATGCGTTTCATTATGGACTAAGGTATGTGAAACCTCGTTTTATCCTTAGGCTACCGTGCTCCCCTCACTCTGGACCCCAGGACTCGTTTCCTGGGACCGAGTTTGGTCGTAGTCACGACAGCAAGGAAATAAAACAAGGAACCTAAGCCCACCTCATCCTTGCCTCCGCCAAGCGCGTGAGATAGGTTGAGAAAAGTGGGGGGATGGCAAGGCCTGTTGCCGGGCGAGAAAACTTTTATCTTAAAGGTAATAGGGATTTACTCCTTGTCGTGGGTTTTACCTACGAACGAAAAGCCTGGCAAACATCCCTTTTTCATTAAAAACCATTCCGTACAGGTACAGTTCATACGAAATTAAAAACATGAGCAAGGGGATTACAAGTTCTAAAGTTAACGAAGGCCTGAAGGATTACAAGACTAAAAAAAGATAAGATGCCTGTAATCCTTTTCTTGTCCCTCTCCTCAGGAGGCAGGTCAAGAAGGCGAAAGAGCAAAAGGGGCGCCTAGGCGAGCTACGAGCAGCAGAGAACACCTCGGTGGCCGCCCACAGGCAGGCCAGTGATGACGGTGCCAGGAAAGGAGCTGGAAGACGAGGCGGCAGGACCGGCAATACGCGATGAAGGCGTCAGTGCCCGCGTACTCTGAGTAGACGGCCTTGCCGCTCGCCCTCTTCCTCTTTCGCAGCCTCCCGATGCCAGCCACCCAAGGAGACGGCCAGGTGCAGATGCTGCTGCTGCCGCACCCGCCCAGGCGCGGGGCATCCGACGCCTAGTCAAACTCGTCCCCGCTGCCTGCCCCGCTATCCTCCTCATCACTCTCGCTCGAGGAAGAGCTTCCACCATCAGAATCTCCATCGGAGGATCTCTCCACGCAGCACTTCAGGCGAGTCCCGAACTCTCTGAAGACCTTGACGGAGAGTAGGCCGTCCTCCATCAATTTGAAGTAGACGATGAGCCCCGCCGTCAGGCTGTGGATGCGAGCAAACGTATTCCACCCGCGATGGAGGTACATAACGTGAGGGGCGGGGAACTCGACGTCGGCCCATGTACCGCTATTCCCGCAACCCCTCATATGCAGCCGCAACGATTGCGGCGGATCCAGCTCCATCGCCCACACAAATGGAGTCGGGAGGCGAAGGCGACGGCGCAGTGGCCGGCACAGCCTGATGAAGAATTCACAGGGGTTGTCCCCAGCGTGGCCCTCCATCTAAGGAGGAGCTGCTGGCGGGGGCGAGGCCGGCGCGCCGCCCCGTCCTCCTCTTCCCTGAGCGCTGCGGCCTCTGCCCCAGCCTCGCCCACGGCCTCGCCCCCTCCCCTTTCCCCTCGCGGCCAGCTCTGCCGCCGCGGGCGCAGGAGGAGGAGGAACGCGTTGTCGAGCGGCGACCCTCGCCGCCACCGTCGAAGGACCGGGATTTCCTTTCTCCATGACGAATGGAAGGAAGGAGCAGAAGCAGAAGGAGGGAGAAGATGGAAGAATGCGAGATGCCATCCCCCTTCCGCTCTTTATAAAGGAACGGGGTTGAGGCTCAGCCGCCCCACTCGACCAATCAAGACACGGGAGGCGCAGGGAACCAGGACCGACCCGCTGCCCCAACCAGCGACGGTTTCCTGCCTCCACCGTTTGCCACCCAAGCGCATGGGAGACGTGTGGCCGGTATGCAGAACCAAGGGGACAAGTGAGGCGACCTCTCCCCACCCCATGATCGTGGGGAGTGGACGCCTTGAAGACCGCGCCTCTGCCTCATTTCAGTAAATGAGCCGCGCCTCCACGCCTCCCTCCTTTTACGGGGAAGGCACGAGCCGCCTCTTTACTGCGATGTGACGCATGCTTGTGGAAACCGCCCCACGCATGCCGCCCATGTCACGCACGCCCCTCCACACCGCATCGCGCACGCGGGTAGTGGGAAGCGCAGCGCGCAAAAAATCTTACCGCAGTAAAAACCGCCCCGCCTGCCCGCACACCGTTTTCGGCCTGACCCAACAATGTGTCACGCTTATGTGTGGCCCAGGCCCGGGGGCTCCTGTAGGTGTACAAAACTAGGGGCACATTTTTGTACCCCTTTACCTATGCACGGGCAGTCGAAGCCACGCCCACGGCCACACCAAGCAGAGCGGAGGAGGTGAGCCAAGGTAAGACCGAAGCCCAAGACGAAGCAAAGCAACGACAAGGACCAAGGCCACAAAGATCAGATCGGCGAAGCAGGTTTCCCCGGCAAGGATCCTTACCGGGGCGGACCCAGCGGCCCCGGCAAGACCCTTGCCAGGGCAGCTCGCCCACGCCAGCCGAGCGAGCCACCCTCGAGCCCACCAACACTCAACACATGTGTTGGGACAGGGCTCGGGAGGCACCTCTGTGGTGGCATGCAGATCTTTGTGAAGATAAAGAATAGTCAAGATCAAGTGAGGATGGGAAGGCATCCATCCTCGCCGAAGGAACCCACAAGACCCCCGGCAAGATCCGTGCCGCGGACGCCTGCGCACCAGGCAAGACCCTTGTCGGGCCACCCGGCAAGGCCCTCGCCAAGTGCGCCAGCAGGGCCACCATCAGGCCCGCACCAACCAAGGCTCTGCCGCCATTCGCATGCAGCTGCTGACCCAACCAGCTGGGCAGGCACCTGCGTGGCTACATGCAGCCCTTCGTGGAGGCTCCACCACCATGCCACCTCAGCTGCCTGCCTGCCTACATGGCACCGCATGCACTGCTGGCAGGGCGCGTGTCGAAGCCTGGAGGAGCGGCGACGGACGGGACGGGCCTCACCCCCGTCCCTGATAAAGTGAGAGGACACCTAGGCGATGCATTAAATGTACCTTGTCCTGTAATACGAGGGATAACCTCATGCCACTGTAGACCTTTCCACCTACTGTGTGCCACCGTGGCAGCCCCTTTCACCTAAAAAAGGAGGCCCGGGGATACCAGGAGAAGGATTTGGCTTTTTGGAGCTCGTTACACTCCGTAGCTAGCTCAAGAACACAGAATACATCCACCAAAGCAGGAGTAGGGTTTTACGCATCCTCACGGCCCGAACCTGGACAAACGAACCACGTGCTTCTCTGTTAGACCCACTCTTCTCTCAACCCCGCGCCCCGTAACCGCAGTAGGGATTCTTGTGATCCCATAGGTGTCGTTTCCCACCGACAAAACGAGCAAACGAGCCAAGTAAGACATCAAAGCAAACGAAAAAGACGAACAAAAGAAGGGCGAATAAAACGGCAAGGGTGAAGTGGGGGAGAGGAAAACGTGAGGCAAATGGCAAATAATGTAATGTGAGGGATAAGAGTTTGTGATGGGTACTTGGTATGTCTTGACTTGTGTGTAGACTCCCCGGCAACGGTGCCAGAAATCCTTCTTGCTACCTCTTGAGCACTGCATTGGTTTTCCCTTGAAGACGGAAGGGTGATGCAGTAAAGTAGCATAAATATTTCCCTCAGTTTTTGAGAACCAAGGTATCAATCCAGTAGGAGACCACTCTCAAGTCCCTCGTACCTACAAAAACAAATAAGAACCTTGCAACCAACGCGATAAAGGGGTTGTCAATCCCTTCACGGCCACTTGCAAAAGTGAGATCTGATAGAGATGATAAGATAATATTTTTGGTATTTTTATAATAAAGACTAAAAGTAAAGAAAGCAAAATAAATGGTGATAGAAATAACGGGAGATTAATATGATAGAGAATAGACTCGGGGGCCATAGGTTTCACTAGTGGCTTCTCTCAAGAGCATAAGTATTACGGTGGGTGAACAAATTACTGTCGAGCAATTGATAGAATTGAGCATAGTTATGAGAATATCTAGGCATGATCATGTATATAGGCATCACGTCCGTGACAAGTAGACCGAAACGATTCTGCATCTACTACTATTACTCCACACATCGACCGCTATCCAGCATGCATCTAGAGTATTAAGTTCATAAGAACAGAGTAACGTATTAGGAAAGATGACATGATGTAGAGGGATAAACTCAAGCAATATGATATAAACCCCATCTTTTTATCCTCGATGGCAACAATACAACACGTGTCGTTTCCCCTTCTGTCAATGGGATCGAGCACCGCATGATTGAACCCAAAGCTAAGCACTTCTCCCATTGCAAGATAGATCAATCTAGTAGGCCAAACCAAACTGATAATTCGAAGAGACTTGCAAAGATAACAAATCATACATAAAAGAATTCAGAGGAGATCCAAATATTGTTCATAGATAATCTTGATCATAAACCCACAATTCATCAGATCTCGACAAACACACCGCAAAAAAGAGTTACATCGAATAGATCTCCAAGAGAATCGTGGAGAACTTTGTATTGAGATCCAAAGAGAGAGAGAGAAGAAGCCATCTAGCTAATAACTATGGACCCGAAGGTCTGAGGTAAACTACTCACACATCATCGGAGAGGCTATGGTGTTGATGTAGAAGCCCTCCGTGATCAATGCCCCCTCCGGCGAAGCACCGGAAAAGGCCCTAAGATGGGATCTCACGGGTATAGAATCTTGCGGCGAAAATAGGGTTTCATGGTGCTCAAGGATGGTTTCGGGGTACGTAGGTATATATAGGAGGAAGAAGTAGGTCGGTGGAGCTGCGAGGGGCCTACGAGGGTGGGGGCGCGCCCAGGGGGGCAGGCGTGCCTCCCTTCCTCGTGGCCTTCTTGGTTGTTTCTTGACGTCCACTCCAAGTCCTCTGGATCACGTTTGTTCCAAAAATCACGTTCCCGAAGGTTTCATTCCGTTTGGAGTCCGTTTAGTATTCCTTTTCTGCGAAACACTGAAATAGGCAAAAAAACAGCAATTTGCACTGGGCCTTGGGTTAGTCGGTTAGTCCCAAAATAATATAGAAGTGCATAATAAAGCCCATTAAACATCCAAAACAGAATATATAATAGCATGGAACAATAAAAATTATAGATACATTGGAGACATATCACCTAGCCCACTTAGGGGCTGGTTCCCTTCCACATACAGCCCATAGGGCCCTCCGGGGCAGGTGGACCCTCCCGGTGGACCCTCAAAACCCGTTCGGTGGTCCCGATACAATACCGGCAAACCCCCGAACACTTCCAGTGGCCGTATGACAACTTCCCATATATAAATCTTCACCTCCGGACCATTCTGGAACTCCTCGTGACGTTCGGGATCTCATCCGGGACTCCGAACAACATTCTGTAACCACATACTATTTCCCATAACAACTCTAGCGTCACTGAACCTTGTGTGTAGACCCTACAGGTTCGGGAACCATGCAGACATGACCGAGACACCTCTCTGGACAATAACCAATAGAGGGATCTAGATACCCATATTGGTTCCCACATGTTCCACGATGATCTCATCGGATGAACCACGATGTCGGGGATTCAATCAATCCCATACACAATTCCCTCTGTCTACCGGTATGATACTTGCCCGAGATTCGATCGTCGGTATCCGTATACCTTGTTCAATCTCGTTACCGGCAAGTCTCTTTACTCGTTCGTAACACATCATCCCGTGATCAACTCCTTGGTCACATTGAGCTTATTATGATGATGTCCTACCGAGTGGGCCCAGAGATACCTCTCCGTTACACGTAGTGACAAATCCTAGTCTCGATTCGTGCCAACCCAACAGACACTTTCGGAGATACCCGTAGTGTGCCTTTATAGCCACCCAGTTACATTTTGACGTTTGGCACACCCAAAGCATTCCTACGGTATCCGGGAGTTACACAATCTCATGGTCTAAGGAAATGATACTTGACATTAGAAAAGCTTTAGCAGACGAACTACACGATCTTGTGCTATGCTTAGGATTGGGTCTTGTCCATCACATCATTCTCCTAATGATGTGATCCCGTTATCAATGACATCCAATGTCCATGGTCAGGAAATCGTAACCATCTATTGATCAACGAGCTAGTCAACTAGAGGCTCACTAGGGACATGTTGTGGTCTATGTAGTCACACATGTATTACGATTTCCGGATAACACAATTATAGCATGAACAATAGACAATTATAATGAACAAGGAAATATAATAATAACCACTTCATTATTGCCTCTAGGGCATATTTCCAACACCAATATGTAAGAAGCTTCACTGAGGTCTTTCTTCGAAAAAATCCTTTCAAACACTCCTTTATGCTTTCCAGAAAAATTTACATCATTTCTGATCAACAATATGTCATTCCCATATACTTATCAGAAAGGCTGTAGTGCTCCCACTCACTTTCTTGTAAATACAGGCTTCACCACAAGTCTGTATAAAACCATATGCTTTGATCACCATATCAAAGCTTATATTCCAACTCCGAGATGCTTGCACCAGTCCATAGATGGATCGCTGGAGTTTGCACACTTTGTTAGCACCTTTAGGATCGACAAAACCTAATGGTTGCATCATATACAATTCTTCTTTAAGAAATCCATTAAGGAATGCAGTTTTGACATCCATTTGCCAGATTTCATAAAATGTGGCAATTGCTAACATGATTCGGACAGACTTAAGTTTCGCTACGAGTGAGAAAATCTCATCGTAGTCAACACCTTGAACTTGTCAAAAACCTTTTTTGACAAGTCTAGCTTTGTAGATAGTAACACTACTATCAGCATCCGTCTTCCTCTTGAAGATCCATTTATTCCCTATTGCTTGCCAATCATCAGCCAAGTCAACCAAAGTCCATACTTTGTTCTCATACATGGATCCTATCTCAGATTTCAGGGCCTCAAACCATTTTGCGGAATCTAGGCTCATGATTGCTTCCTCATAGTTCATAGGTTCATCATGGTCAAGTAACATGACTTCCAGAATAGGATTACCGTACCACTCTGGTGCGGAACGTGCTCTAGTTGACCTACGAGGTTTGGTAGTAACTTGATCTGAAGTTTCACGATCATTATCATTAGCTTCCTCTCTTGTTGGTGTAGGCATCACGGGAATGTTTTTGTGTGATGAGCTACTTTCCAATTCGAGAGAAGGTACAATTAGCTCATCAAGTTCTACTTTCCTCCCACTCACTTCTTTCAAGAGAAAATCCTTCTCTAGAAAGGATCCATTCTTAGCAACAAAGATCTTGCCTTTCGGATCTGTGGTAGAAGGTGTACCCAATTTTTTCCTTAGGGTATCCTATGAAGACGCACTTCTCCGATTTGGGTTCGAGCTTATCAGGCCGAAGCCTTTTGACATAAATGTCGCAATCCCAAACATTTAAGAAATGACAGTTTAGGTTTCTTGCCAAACCACAGATCATACGGTGTCATCTCAACGAATTTAGATGGTGCCCTATTTAACATGAATGCAGCTGTCTCTAATGCATAACCCCCAAAACGATAGTGGTAAATCGGTAAGAGACATCAAAGATCGTACCATATCTTATAAAGTACGGTTACGATGTTTGGACACACCATTACGCTGTGGTGTTCCAGGTGGCATGAGTTGTGAAACTATTCCACATTGTTTTAAATGAAGGCCAAACTCGTAACTCAAATATTCGCCTATGTGATCAGATCGTAGAAAAAATATTTTCTTGTTACGATGATTCTCCACTTCAATCTGAAATTCTTTGAAATTTTCAAATGTTTTAGACTTGTGTTTCATCAAGTAGATATACCCATATCTGCTCAAACCATCTATAAAGGTCAAAAAATAATGATACCCGCCGCGAGCCTCAACACTCATAGGACTGCATACATCGGTATGTATAATTTCCAATAAGTCAGTGGCTCGCTCCATTGTTCCGGAGAACGGAGTTTTAGTCATGTTACCCATGAGTCATGGTTCGCAAGCATGAAATGATTCATAATCAAGTGATTCCAAAAGTCCATCCGCATGGAGTTAATTTCTTCATGTGCTTTACACCAATATGACCTAAATGGCAGTGCCACAAATATGTTGCACTATCATTATCAACTTTGCATCTTTTGGCATCAATTTTATGAATATGTGTACCACCACGATCGAGATTCAACAAACCATTCACATTGGGTGTATGACCATAGAAGGTTTTATTCATATAAACAGAACAACAATTATTCTCTGACTTAAATGAATAATCGTATTGCAATAAACATGATCTAATCATATTAATGCTCAACACAAACACCAAATAACAATTATTTAGGTTTAATTCTAATCCCGAAGGTAGAGGGAGTGTGCGATGGTGATTGTATCAACCTTGGAATTACTTCCAACACATATCGTCACCTCATCCTTAACTAGTCTCTGTTTATTTTGTAACTCCTATTTCAAGCTACTACTCCTGTTTCGAGTGACCATTTCCTTTGCAGTAGAAGCACCCAGTTTCAGGCTTGGGTCTAGCTTTGGGCTTCTTCATGGGAGTGGCAACTTTCTTGCCATTTTTTTGAAGTTTCCCTTTCTTTCCCTTGCCCTTTTTCTTGAAACTAGTGGTCTTGTTAACCATCAACACTTGATGCTATTTCTTGATTTCTACCTTCACTGATTTCAGCATCGCGAATAGCTTGGGAATCGTTTTCGTCATCCCTTGCATATTATAGTTCATCACGAAGTTCTACTAACTTGGTGATAGTGACTAGAGAACTCTGTCAATCACTATCTTATCTGGAAGATTAACTCCCACTTGATTCAAGCGATTGTAGTACCCAGACATTCTGAGCACATGCTCACTAGCTGAGCTATTCTCCTCCATCTTGTAGGCGAAGTACTTGTCAGAGGTCTCATACCTCTTAACACGGGCATGAGTCTGAAATATACCAATTTCAACTCTTGGAACATCTCATATGCTCTGTGTTGTTCAAAACGTTTTTTAAGTCCTGGGTCTAAGCCGTAAAGCATGGTGCACTAAACTATCAAGTACTCATCATACCGAGCTTTGTCAAACGTTCATAACGTCTGCATCTGCTCCTGCAATAGGTCTATCACCTAGCGGTGCATCAAGAACATAATTCTTCTATGCAGCAATGAGGATAATCCTCAGATCACGGACCCAGTCCGCATCACTGCTACTATCATCTTTCAACTTTTCTCAAGGAACATATCAATATATATATATATATATATATATATATATATATATATATATATATAGGAGCTATATTGTGAGCTATTGATCTACAACATAGATATGCAAATACTATCCAGACTAAGTTCATGATAAATTAAGTTCAATTAATCATATTACTTAAGAACTCCCACTTAGATAGACATCCCTCGAGTCATCTAAATGATCATGTGATCCAAATCAACTAAACCATGTCCGATCATCATGTGAGATGGAGTAGTCTTCAATGGTGAACATCTCTATGTTGATCATATCTACTATATGATTCACGTTCGACCTTTTGGTCTCTAGTGTTCCGAGGCCATGTCTGTACATGCTAGGCTCATCAAGTCTAACCCAAGTATTATGCATGTGCAAAACTGTCTTGCACCCGTTGTATGTGAACGTAGAGCTTATCACACCCGATCATCACGTGGTGTCTCAGCACGACGAACTTTCACAACGGTGCATATTCAGAGAGAACACTTATACCTTGAAATTTTAGTAGGGGATCATCTCATAATGCTACCACCGTACTAAGCAAAATAAGATGCATAAAAGATAAACATCACATGCAATCAAAATATGTGACATGATATGACCACCATCATCCTGTGCCTTTGATCTCCATCTCCAAAGCACCGTTACGATCTCCATCGTCACCGGCTTGACACCTTGATCTCCATCGTAGCATCGTTATCATCTCGCCAACTATTGCTTCTACAATTATCGCTAACGCATAGTGATAAAGTAAAGCAATTACATGGCGATTGCATTTCATACAATAAAGCGACAACCATAAGGCTCCTGCCAGTTACCGGTAACTTTTACAAAACATGATCATCTCATACAATAACATATACCACATCATGTATTGACCATATCACATGACAACATGCCCTGCAAAAACAAGTTAGACATCCTCTACTTTGTTGTTGCAAGTTTTACGTCGCTGCTACGGGCTTCTAGTAAGAACCGTTCTTACCTACGCATCAAAACCACAACAGTGATTTATCAAGTTTGCTGTTTTAACCTTCTACAAGGACCGGCCGTAGTCAAATTTGATTCAACTAAAGTTGGAGAAACAGACACCCACCAGCCACCTTTATGCAAAATTAGTTGCATGTCTGTCGGTGGAACCGGTCTCATTAACGTGGTCATGTAAGGTTGGTCCGGGCTGGTTCATCCAACAATACCGCCGAATCAAAATTTGATGTTGGTGATAAGCAGTATGACTATCATCGCTCACAACTCTTTGTGTTCTACTCATGCATATCATCTAGGCATAGACCTGGCTCAGATGCCAATGTTGGGGAACATAGCATGCAATTTCAAAATTTTCCTACTCTCACGCAAGATCTATCTAGGAGATGTGTAGCAACGAGAGGGGGAGAGTGTGTCCACGTACCCTCGTAGACCGAAAGCGGAAGCATTTGACAACGCGGTTGATGTAGTCGAACTTCTTCTCATTCCGACCGATCAAGAAACGAACGTACGGCACCTCCGAGTTCTGCACACATTCTGCACAATCACGTCCCTTGAACTCTTGATCCAGCAAAGTGTCGAGGGAGAGTTCCATTAGCACGACAGCATGGTGATGGTGATGGTGAAGTGATCTGCGCAGGGCTTCGCCTAAGCACTACGTGAATATGACCGGAGGCGTAAACTGTGGAGGGGGGTGCCGCACACGGCTAGGAATCAATGTTGTGTGTTCTAGCGGTGCCCCCCCCACACACATATATATATATAGCCGTGTGCGGGAGAGGGAGAGTATATATATATATATATATATATATATATATATATAGCCGTGTGCGGGAGAGGGAGAGGGGCTGCAAGGTGCACCTCAAGTAGGAGTAATCCTACTTGGGCACCTCCTCCAAGTCGGCCTCCCCCCTTCCATATCCATCGGAGGGGGAAGGAAAGAGAGAGGGGAGGGGAAGGAAAGGGGAGGCCAAATCCTCCCCTTTCCTTCTCCCTTCCCTTCCTTTCCTTCTCCTCCTATTCGGCCTATAGGGGGCGCACCAGCCCCTTTTGGGGCTGGTATGTCCCTATAGCTTGCTGGGGGTGATGACCCACAAGTATAGGGGATCAATTGTAGCTCTTTTAGATAAGTAAGAATGTCGAACCCAAAGAGGAGCAGAAGGAAATGGCAAGTGGTTTTCATTAAGGTAATGTCTGCAAGTGTTGAAATTGTAAGTAGCAGAGTTGTTTGATAGCAAGATAATTTGTAACGAGCAAGTAACGATAGTAGAAACAAAAATGTAGCAAGGCAGCCCAATCCTTTTGAGGCAAAGGACAGGCCAAAGCGGTCTCTTATGATAAGCAAAGTGTTCTTGATGGTACACGGGAATTTCATCTAGTCACTTTCACCATGTTTGTTTGATTTGTGTTCGCTACTTTGATAATTTGATATGTGGGTGGACCGGTGCTTAGGTGTTGTTCTTACTTGAACAAACCTCCTACTTATGATTAACCCTCTCACAAGCATCCGCAACTATGAGAAAAGTATTAAGAATACATTCTATCGGTGTTCTGGGAACCGGGGTCCCCAGACTTGCCTGCCTGTGGCCCACAGCGTGGCTAAGCAGCAGGCCGTACGGCCCATCTTCATCAATAAGGCATCCAAGACCCTCGCGAGGGTCCAAGCGTCGCGAGGCGGACGACACAAGACCTCTTTTGGAGTGGCCTAGCCAGGCAGGCTCACGAGGAGCGGAGATATCAAGGCGGGGCGAAGCTCACGAGACCCTCGTGACGTGAGCCATGAAGAACGGTGCCAGGCGGGCGCCAGTGCGTGCAGCGTCCCCATTTCCTCTTTGGTGCTAAGGAGGCAAGCGCAGGCGAAGAGTATCGAGGCATCAGGCAAAGGTTGCCATATTGGTGCAATGAGACCAAGACCAGGAAGACGGCAAGGCGGAGGTCATCGTGGAGCCCAAGATGGCGTCACCCCAGAGCTTTTCACAGGCGAAGACTGCTTTTGTCAGGATAGCTTGTACTAGCTGTCCCCCTTCAAATTTGCCCACCGTTGTTGGCTCCCTTCCCGCTCGATATTTGGGAAGAGGACCAGGGCCTCTATAAGTAGAGCTAGCCACCACAGTAGGAAGGGGACGGATCGAGAATAGGGAGATCGAACCCTCACACCACAAGTTCATACGCACAAGAACACCTCAACCTCAGGAGGCTGTTCTCCCCTTGTACTGTTCATCAGCAGCCCAAGAGACAATCCACCACCACCACACTGGAGTAGGGTATTACGCCACATCGGTGGCCCGAACCAGTAAAAACCCCGTGCCTTTCTGAGTTGTGAGTTCGTCGAGTTCATCCGCAAGATCCTAACGAGCTAGAGCGTAGATCGGTAGGAGGGAAAGACTTCGCACGCACCCCAGTGTTCGAACCTTAAGGGTTTGCCGGAACCCCACATCTGACACATTCTAACCATAGCATTAAACTTTTGGATCCAATCGGTCCCTTACGGAATAGCGCATAAACTGGGGTTTAAGCATCTGTCACTCTCGCAACCCACCATCTAATTGCTACTCCACAATGCATTCCCTTAGTCCCAAATATGGTGAAGTGTCATGTAGTCGACGTTCACATGACACCACTAAGGGAATCACAACATACATACTATCAAAATATCGAACACATATCAAGTTCACATGATAACTTGCAACATGGTTTCTCCCGTGACTTCAAGAACAAAAGTAACTACTCACAAATAATAATCATGCTCAAGATCAGAGGGGTATTAAATAGCATATTGGACCTGAACATATAATCTTCTACCAAATAAACCATATAGTAATCAACTACAAGATGTAATCAACACTGCTAGTCACCCACAAGCACCAATCTATAGTTTCGGTAACAAGATTGAACACAAGAGATGAACTAGGGTTTGAGATGAGATGGTGATGTTGAAGATGTTGATGGAAATTGCCCTCCCCAAGATGGGAGAGTTGTTGGTGATGATGATGACGATGATTTCCCCCACCGGGAGGGAAGTTCCTCCGGCGGAATCGCTCCACCGGAGGGCAAAAGTGCTCCTGCCCAAGTTCCTCCTCGAGACGGCGGCGCTCCGTCCCGAAAGTCCTCTCCTTATTTTGTAGCGGCCAGACCTCAAACAGTCTGATCTCTGTGCTCAGTGTCATCCCTGGATCAGTAATGCTGACACCACACAGTACTCGGAGGATTTATAACAGAGTAGCAATCACACACTTATTACAATCAAATGTCTCAAGAGAGAACTGAATAAAATAAATATGGCTTAAGGCCATCTAAATACGATAACAGCGGAAGGCTTGGAAGATAAGCGAGTCCATCAACTCCAACGGCATCACTGAGTATAGAACCACGACCTAATCACCTTACTCGTCGTCTAAAAAGTCTGCAACATGAAACATTGCAGCCCGAAAACGGGTCAGCACATGGAATATGCTGGCAATGTAACACAAAGAGAAATAATAATGGATAGGCTATACTACATGCATATTTGGCTGGTGGAAAGCTCTATGGTTACAATTTTGCGTAAAGCCAATTTTTCCCTACTGCAAAGGAATAAATTTATTTAACTATCATGGTGGTTGTTAAACATTGAGAATGGTTGACAGCATTCTCAATCCCAATTAAAAGTACTCATTACAAACCCAACAATATTAATTATAAGTAACATGTTGAGATTCACACGATATCCAAGTACTAGATACTCAAGTTGTCCATAACCGGGGACACGGCTAATCATGATTAGTTTATCGCTCTGTAGAGGTTTGCGCACTTTTCCTCACATGACTCGATCGCCTCCGTTTGTTTTCTCGCACTACATGGTGTTTGAGAAACGGATGACCGAGACATAGTCTTTCAGAAGCGCTAGCACCTTACGTACGTGATAGACCGTACCTCCTACAACCCCTACATCTGCTAGTCTACCACTGTAAGAGTTCGCACAACTTAGTCAACTATGCCAGAGCCCATAGTAGCATGTGGCTACACACGGAAGTTTCTAGCATGAATTATCTTATGATCCCTTTAAGCCTGGGTGGCGGTCCAAAGAAATACAGGCAAGGCCTGATAGAAACCAGGTGCCTCAATCCACCCAGATGTGTGTTTAAGTTGCCACCTTAAATAAACCATTAATTAACAATCTCACATCTGTCATGGAAACTCTCACCCAATCCACGTCTACTAGCATAGCATGGCATGATAAGCAAACGTAGAGTAACTCCCAAGGGTTTGAAAATAAACAGGTAATAGGTACTACCTCAACTACTTCCCATAACCCAAAATTTAGTTACATCCTAATCATGCAATGTTTGAGGATTGATCTAATGCAATAAAAACTGGGTATGAGAAAAGTATGATCAAAGTGTTACTTGCCTTGCTGATGATCCGCGAAACCTAGAGACTCGAAGTAACAGGCGGCGCACTCCGGGTGTTCTATCGCAGACAAACAAACAAGCATACAATAAGTACTCACCTAATGCATAGGTAAAACTCAAACGAAAGATCTAACCAGATTGTTCAACTTAAGAACTCTGGTTTGCAAAAAGAAACAAAGCAACGAAGAACAAACGGCGAAAGAAAACAACTCCGTATTACGAATCTGGATCTAGGTCAAATTTTACTGTAGCAAAAACTTGTTCAAGTTGGTTATTCGGAAAGAGGGTTTCGAGACGAAACTCCAGGCGCTTGAATCGCCTGATTCCAATAAACGAGCGAAAAGTTATGCTAAAACGAAAATCAGATCAGAAACCACGATCAGAAAAATCGCGAATTAAATCCGAGAAAAAGAAAAACGACGAACGAGTTAACGAGCGAATGTTCGTTAACTAAATTAATCCGACGAACGCGTTCGTTTAAACGAACTAACGGACGAACGTCCGCTAAATAACCTAAACAAAAAAAACCGACAACTAAAAAAAACGAAAACTAAAAAAACCGAATAAAAACCGTAATAAAATCGCTCGGTTTTCTAAAAAAACCGGCGCGCGCAAAACGGGGTGGCGGCGAACCTCGGGATGCGGGCGGCGGGGCGAAGGCTCCAGCGAGGCGGTGTCGGGCGGCATCGGCGCGGGCGACGGCGCGCGAGCGGGCGGCGGCGGCTCCCTAGGGTTAGGGTTC
>NC_041385.1:96132375-96198590 GCF_002162155.2 Triticum dicoccoides | reverse complement strand
CGGCGGGCTGGGCCGGACGGCGCTAACGGGCCGGGGGCGGGGCGCGGGTGGCGGCGGCTGGGGGCCAGGGGGTGGCCGGGGCGGCGCTATACAAAGTGCCCCCCGAGCGGAGTCCCGCTCGGGCACGGCCCATAGTCGGTTCCGCTTTTTTTAAATAATTACGCCCAGAAAAAAAAAAGAAATACTAAACGGACTCCAAAAATCCCGAAATAAATTTTCCCCGTCTTCTAAAATCAAGCCGGACTAGATGAACATTTATTTGGGGCCTAAATGCAATTTTGAAAAAAGCACATTTTTTCCTAATCCAAATAAAAAGGCGAAAAACTCCAAAATAAAATCTTATTTGATTTTTTTATTAAATCTTCATTATTTCTTTATTTTGGGAAAGTCATTTTATTCCCTCTCTCATATTTTGATAGTAGAAATAATTGAAGATAAAATAAAATAAATCAAATGATCCTATTTACAAAATTTGAGAAAACTCAAATATGAAAATAATGAAAACCCCAACTCTCTCCGTGGGTCCTTGAGTTGCGTAGGATTTCTAGGATCGAGCCAACAATGCAATAAAAATATGATATGCATGATGATCTATGTATAACATTCCAAATTGAAATTTTGGGATGTTACAAACCTACCCCCCATAAGATGAATCTCGCCCTCGAGATTCGGGTTGGCTAGCAAATAGGTGAGGGTGGGCTTTGAGCAGATCTTCCTCTCGCTCCCAGGTGGCTTCTTCCTCAGTGTGGTGGCTCCACTTAACTTTGCAAAACTTGATAACCTTACTGCGGGTGACTCTACTGGCAAACTCGAGAATCTTAACAGGTTTCTCCTCGTAGGTCAAGTCATCATTCAACTGAATCGCTTCCAGTGGCACGGTATCTCTCAGTGGTATATCAGCCATCTCTGCGTGACATTTCCTCAACTGAGAAACATGGAACAAATCGTGAACTCCTGACAATCCCTCAGGTAATTCCAACTTGTAGGCCACCTCTCCCATACGTTCCAAAACACGATATGGTCCTACAAATCGGGGTGCCAACTTTCCCTTAACTCCAAAACGCTTAACTCCTCGAAGTGGGGATACTCGAAGATAAACTCTGTCTCCAACTTCGTATTCTGTCTCCTTGCGTTTTGAATCCGCATAGCTCTTCTGCCTTGACTGAGCTACCTTGAGCCTATCGCGAATTAACTTAACTTTCTGTTCAGACTCCTTAATCAAATCCGGTCCAAACAACTGGCGGTCTCCAACTTCATCCCACAACAACGGGGTCCTGCACCTCCTTCCGTACAAGGCTTCGAAAGGTGCCATTTTCAAACTAGACTGATAAATGTTGTTGTAAGAAAACTCCGCATATGGCAAGTTATCATCCCAACTGGATCCATAATCCAAGGCACATGCTCTAAGCATACCTTCCAAAATTTGGTTGACTCTTTCGGTCTGTCCGTCTGTCTGTGGATGAAAAGCTGTGATAAACTCCAGCCTGGTTCCCAAAGTTGTGTGCAACTGCTTCCAGAACTTTGAGGTAAATTGGGTTCCTCTATCTGATACGATACTCCTCGGAACTCCGTGTAAGCATACAATCCTTGTCATGTATATCTTAGCCAATTTGGCACTGCTGTAGGTAGTCTTTACTGGAATGAAATGAGCTACCTTCGTCAAACGGTCGACTACAACCCAAATCGAGTCATAGCCTGCACGAGTCCTCGGCAAACCCGTGATGAAATCCATGCCTAGTTTATCCCACTTCCATTCGGGTATCGGCAACGGCTGTAACAATCATGCTGGCTTCTGATGTTCTGCCTTCACTCTCTGACATACATCGCAAAGTGCTACATACTCTGCAATATCCTTCTTCATTCCGGTCCACCAGAAAGTATCCTTCAAATCCAAATACATCTTGGTATTTCCGGGGTGGATCGAATACGGCGAATCATGTGCCTCTTGCAAAATCAACTTCTGAATCTCTGGGTCATTGGGCACATAAACACGGTCTTCAAACCATAGGGTATCGTGCTCATCCTCACGAAATCCCTTAGCTTTTCCTTCGCTCATTTTATCCTTAACAGAGGCAACTTCCTTATCGGTCTTTTGAGCTTCTCTGATTTTATCCATCAAAAGTTGACTGAATCTCCAATGCTGCTACATAGCCTCTCGGAACTATTTCCAAACATAGTTCACAAAGATCCTCGGCTAACTCCTTGGGTAAACCTCCGGTCATTAAAGTGTTGACATGACTCTTGCGGCTCAATGCGTCTGCTACAACGTTAGCCCTCCCGGGGTGATAATGCAATCTCATGTCGTAATCCTTAATAAGCTCCAACCATCTCCTCTGCCTGAGATTTAACTCCTTCTGCGTGAAGATGTACTTCAAACTCTTGTGATCCGTGTACACCTCACAGTGGTTCCCAATAAGAAAATGTCTCCATGTTTTCAATGCATGCACTACGGCTGCTAACTCCAAATCATGAGTGGCATAATTTAGCTCATGAGGCTTAAGCTGTCGCGAAGCATACAAGACGACTCTTCCCTCCTGCATAAGTACGGCTCCAAGTCCTCGGCGTGAAGCATCGCAATACACCTCATAATCCTTGGTCTGATCTGGCAGAATTAACACTGGCGAGGTAACCAAACGTTTCTTCAACTCTTGGAAACTAGCTTCACACTCATCAGTCCATATGAACTTGGTATCCTTCTTCAACAATTCTGTCATAGGTTTCGCGATCCTTGAGAAATTCTCAATGAATCTCCGGTAGTATCCTGCGAGTCCAAGGAAACTCCGGATCTCTCCAACTGTTGTTGGTGCTTCCCAGTTGGTCACAGTGGCAACTTTAGTGGGGTCCACTGCTATACCTTCTCCGGATATAACATGTCCAAGAAATCCAACTTCCTTCAACCAAAATTCACACTTGCTGAATTTGGCATATAACTGGTGTTCTCTGAGCTTCTCCAGTACTAATCGCAAATGTTCCTTATGCTCCTCTTCATTCTTCGAGTAAACCAAGATATCGTCAATGAACACCACGACGAACTTGTCCAAAAACTCCATAAACTCTTTGTTCATCATGTTCATAAAATAGGCAGGTGCGTTAGTCAGACCAAATGACATAACGGTATACTCATACAACCCATACCTGGTGGTAAAAGCCGTCTTAGGTATATCCTGCTCTCGAATCTTCAACTGATGGTACCCAGATCGCAAATCGATCTTAGAAAACACCTTAGCTCCTTGCAATTGGTCAAACAAGTCATTGATCATCGGTAGCGGGTACTTGTTCTTCATGGTCACTTCATTCAATCCTCGATAATCAACAACCATTCTTAGTGATCCATCCTTCTTCTCCACTAGGAGTACAGGCGATCCCCAAGGTGAAGAACTTGGGCGAATAAAGCCTTTATCCAATAACTCCTTAATCTGCTTCTTGATTTCCTCCAAATCTTGGGCTGGCATCCTATACGGTCTCTTGGATATCGGCCCAGTGCCTGGCAGTAGTTCAATCAAGAACTCAATGTCTCTGTCCGGTGGCATGCCTAGCAACTCTTCTGGAAATACATCGGGGAAATCCCTTACCACTGGTACTTCCTCCTGTACAACTCCTGATAAACAATTTACATGTGCCCTCCTCGGCTCATGCCGTGATACATACTTGATTCTCCTTCCTTCTGGGGTGGTAAGCAAAATTGACTTACTGGCGCAATCTATGTTCCCTCCATACTTCGATAACCAATCCATGCCTAATATCACATCCAGTCCTTGCGACTCCAGTACTATTAGGTCTGAGGGAAATACATAGTGTCCAATCCTTAATGGCAGTCGATCACACCATAAACTAGCCATATATTCTGCTCCGGGTGAGGTTACTAGCATCGGTGTCCTAAGGGCTTGGGTTGGTAATTTATACTTATCCACAAATCCCCTTGATATGTATGAATGCGATGCACCAGCATCAAAAAGAACAACTGCAGTAAATGACTTAACCAAAAACTTACCTATTACTGCATCTGGCTGAGCTTCAACCTCCTCCACGGTAACGTGGTTCACTTGTCCTCTGTTGAAAGGATTCGGCTTCTTCCCTGAGCTTCCATTGCCATTTCCATTCTGAGTTTCTAGACATTCATTTGCATAATGCCCAGTCTTGCGGCACTTAAAACAAGTGATGTGGCTCAGGTCTACCTTGGATGGTGTTGACGGGGTGGTGCGGTTCTGTCCATTGCTTCCTCCATTCTCGTTTCCATTCTTTGAGCCATTATGATTGTGCGAGTTACATCCTCCATGAGTATGCTGAAATTGTCCTCCTGTCTTTGGGGTAAAGCGTAGCTTCTGCTATGCTCCAGAATTATACTTCCCCTGTCCATACTTCCTCTTACGATTGTCAATCTGCTGCTGCTTCCCTTCAATCATAAGAGCACGATCTACTAACTCCTAGTAGTTATTAAAAGTAGCTACCATCAACTGCATACTCAGCTCATCATTCAGTCCTTCTAAAAACTTCTCCTGCTTAGCTGCATCCGTAGCAACGTCATCTGGGGCATAACGTGCTAACTTACTGAAATCATCCACATATTGGCCAACTGTCCGTCCTCCTTGGTGTAAGTTGCGAAACTCACGCTTCTTCATGGCCATAGCTCCTGCTAAAACATGGGAAGTACGGAAAGCTTGCTGAAACTGTTCCCATGTGACAGTGTCTACAAGGTAAGTGGCAGTAAAATTCTCCCACCATGCTGCTGCGGGTCCTTCGAGCTGATGTGCGGCAAACTTCACCTTTTCTCCATCTATACATCCTGCAGTGGTCAACTCCCTCCCTATCTTACGGAGCCAATCATCTGCTACTATCGGGTCGGTGCTACTGGAAAACACCGGCGGATTCAGCCTTAAGAAACGAGTCAGATGGTCAACGGGTGGTGGTGGTGGTGGGTTGTTGTTGTTGTTGTTGTTGTTGTTGTTGTTGTTCTGCACCAATGTCTGAATCAAGGCATTCTGTTGCTGAATCAACTGAGTGATCTCTGGCGGGAAAACAAACTCGGGGTCGCGTCTCGGAGGCATCTGAGGGGTTTAAGAAAAGACGAGAGTTAAAAATAGAATGAGGTCTAGTGAGAAGACTCTACCCATATGCACATGAGGCAAAAACACACAATATCACTCCAATCAATCCAAACAAGGGCACACAACGGTCTATCTATCATTACCAAGTGCTGGACTAAAACTAATATAAAATGGGGAAAATACTACTACTATGGTGGTCAACTAGAAAAACTGCTCCGATGAAGATTCCATGATATCCGCTCCAGCTTCATCAACAAAGTCATCATCACTGTCGTCGGCGTTCGAGTCGGTGTCGTCGATGATGATGTAATTATCCGTGCAAGTGGATTCGCCCCTTTCTCCTTTGGGTGCTGAACCTCCCATGAATACTCCAAGCTTCTCCTTTAGGTCGCCGTTCTGTCTTACTAGAGCGACGATTTCTTCCATGTAGTCTTCACGCGTAGCCTTGAGTTCTTCTTCTAGCTCCTTGATCTTGGTTCTAGCCTTCTGCAGATCCTCCATATCTGCGGACATCTGATTCTCCTGGTGTCGGATATGTTGGTTTAACTCCTGGATATAAGCTGCAATTGATCTATCCCTCCTGGTGCTGATCATCTCCCATTGTTCATCTCGGCGGCCACAAATCTGGTAGATAGTATTCTTGAGATCCTCATGGTAAACTTCTCCAATTCGTCCCATGGTGATGTGAGCTGCCATGCTCTTTCCTAGGCTCCAAGTTGGTGCATCAAAGGAAAACTCTACGGGCTCCGTGACTGCTGCAAATGTCCTTCCGGGAATGTAGACTTGAATCATCCAGCGCTCCTCTTCGGGTAAAGTGGCATTGAAGGTTCCTGTGAAGCTTGGTACTCCTATGTTCAGATATCTAGTGACTTCCTTCAAGAGATATCCAAACGGTGAGTCTTCATCTGGTTGTGCAAACTTGTTCCTTGCATCCTCCATCCTAAAGAATAGAAAAGATGAGGAGTCAGAAAAGAGAAGAAAGAGTAGTGATCTAGGGATTAAGCTTAGTGGCCGTGTCCTACAGTCAGCGTGTGCTCTGATACCATCTTTGTAGCGACCAGACCTCAAACAGTCTGATCTCTGTGCTCAGTGTCATCCCTGGATCAGTAATGCTGACACCACACAGTACTCGGAGGATTTATAACAGAGTAGCAATCACACACTTATTACAATTGAATGTCTCAAGAGAGAACTGAATAAAATAAATATGGCTTAAGGCCATCTAAATACGATAACAGCGGAAGGCTTGGAAGATAAGCGAGTCCATCAACTCCAACGGCATCACTGAGTATAGAACCACGACCTAATCACCTTACTCGTCGTCTGAAAAGTCTGCAACATGAAACGTTGCAGCCCGAAAACGGGTCAACACATGGAATATGCTGGCAATGTAACACAAAGAGAAATAATAATGGATAGGCTATACTACATGCATATTTGGCTGGTGGAAAGCTCTATGGTTACAATTTTGCGTAAAGCCAATTTTTCCCTACTGCAAAGGAATAAATTTATTTAACTATCATGGTGGTTGTTAAACATTGAGAATGGTTGACAGCATTCTCAATCCCAATTAAAAGTACTCATTACAAACCCAACAATATTAATTAGAAGTAACATGTTGAGATTCACATGATATCCAAGTAGTAGATACTCAAGTTGTCCATAACCGGGGACACGACTAATCATGATTAGTTTATACACTCTGCAAAGGTTTGCGCACTTTTCCCCACATGACTCGATCGCCTCCGTTTGTTTTCTCGCACTACATGGTGTTTGAGAAACGGATGACCGAGACATAGTCTTTCAGAAGCGCTAGCACCTTACGTACGTGATAGACCGTACCTCCTACAACCCCTACATCTGCTAGTCTACCACTGTAAGAGTTCGCACAACTTAGTCAACTATGCCAGAGCCCATAGTAGCATGTGGCTGCACACGGAAGTTTCTAGCATGAATTATCTTATGATCCCTTTGAGCCTGGGTGGCGGTCCGAAGAAATACAGGCAAGTCCTGATAGAAACCAGGTGCCTCAATCCACCCAGATGTGTGTTTAAGTTGCCACCTTACATAAACCATTAATTAACAATCTCACGTCTGTCATGGATACTCCCACCCAATCCACGTCTACTAGCATAGCATGGCATGATAAGCAAACATAGAGTAACTCCCAAGGGTTTGAAAATAAACAGATAATAGGTACTACCTCAACTACTTCCCATAACCCATAATTTAATTAGATCCTAATCACGCAATGTTTGAGGATTGATCTAATGCAATAAAAACTAGGTATGAGAAAAGTATGATCAAAGTGTTACTTGCCTTGCTGATGATCCGCGAAACCTAGAGACTCGAAGTAACAGGCGGCGCACTCCGGGTGTTCTATCGCAGACAAACAAACAAGCATACAATAAGTACTCATCTAATGCACAGGTAAAACTCAAACGAAAGATCTAACCAGATTGTTCAACTTAAGAACTCCGGTTTGCAAATAGAAACAAAGCAAACAAAGCAATGAAGAACAAACGGCGAAAGAAAACAACTCCGTATTACTAATCTGGATCTAGGTCAAATTTAACTGTAGCAAAAACTTATTCTAGTTGGTTATTCGGAAAGAGGGTTTCGAGACGAAACTCCAGGCGCTTGAATCGCCTGATTCCGATAAACGAGCGAAAAGTTATACTAAAACGAAAATCGGATCAGAAATCGTGATCAGAAAAATCGCGAATTAAATCCGAGAAAAAGAAAAACGACGAACGAGTTAATGAACGAACGTTCGTTAACTAAACTAATCTGACGAACGCGTTCGTTTAAACGAACTAACGGACGAACGTCCGCTAAATAACCTAAACCAAAAAAACCGAAAACTAAAAAAATGAAAACTTAAAAAAACCGGAAAAAAAACTGTAATAAAATCGCCCGGTTTTCTAAAAAAAAACCGGCGCGTGCAAAACGGGGCGGTGGCAAACCTCGGGATGCGGGCGGCGGGGCGGCGGCTCCGGCGAGGCGGCGTCGGGCGGCAGCGGCGCGGCGCGGGCAGGCGGCGGCACGCAAGCGGGCGGCGGCGGCGGCGGCTCTCTAGGGTTATGGCTTCTTTGGATCACAGGATTTGCAAAGCAAAGGAATAGGAAAAATGGAGGATTTGATTGCCATGACATAGCCAATCCTATGGAATTTTTCCAGAGGTCGGACCTCATGTGTAAATTCCTCTGGAATCAGCACCTTGGCGGCCCAATCCTTAGGAATTTTAGTGACCTAATCCTGTGATCCAAATGCATTCCATAGGAAAGAATCCTAAGGTTTGATATCCCGTGAGAATCCTGTGAAAATCCTGCAATCCAAAGAAGCCTTTAGGGTTCGGCGCGGCGGCGGGCTGGGCCGGACGACGCTAACGGGCCGGGGGCAGGGCGCGGGTGGCGGCGGCTGGAGGCCAGGGGGCGGCCAGGGCAGCGCTATATAAAGTGCCCCCGGAGCGGAGTCCCGCTCGGGCACGGCCCATAGTCGGTTCCGTTTTTTTTTAAATAATTACGCCCAGAAAAAAACAAAAGAAATACTAAACGGACTCCAAAAATCCCGAAATAAATTTTCCCCGGCTTCTAAAATCAAGCCGGACTAGATGAACATTTATTTGGGGCCTAAATGCAATTTCGAAAAACGCGCATTTTCCTAATCCAAATAAAAAGGCGAAAAACTCCAAAATAAAATCTTATTTGATTTTTTTATTAAATCTTCATTATTTCTTTATTTTGGGAAAGTCATTTTATTCCCTCTCTCATATTTTGATAGTAGAAATAATTGAAGATAAAATAAAATAAATCAAATGATCCTATTTTCAAAATTTGAGAAAACTCAAATATGAAAATAATGAAAACCCCAACTCTCTCTGTGGGTCCTTGAGTTGCGTAGGATTTCTAGGATTGAGCCAACAATGCAATAAAAATATGATATGCATGATGATCTATGTATAACATTCCAAATTGAAAATTTGGGATGTTACATATTTTTTTTTGAGGTCAAAATGGCCTATATACCACAAGATGGGCACCGGAGGTGGGCCTGGGTGAGCACAACCCACCAGGCACGCCAGGGCTCCCTAGCGCACCCAGGTGGGTTGTGGCCACCTGGTGGGCCCCCTCGAGTAGTTATTTGCTCCAATATTATTAAAATATTCCATATAAAATCTCCGTGAAGTTTCAGCTTGTTTGGAGTTGTGCAGAATAGGTGGCCTGACGTAGCTTTTTTAGGTCCAGATTTCCAGCTGCCGGAATTCTCCCTCTTTGTGTATACCTTGCATATTATGAGAGAAAAGGCATTAGAATTACTCCAAAAAACATCATAAATAACATTAAGAAAACATGATGCAAAATGGATGTATCAACTCCCCCAAGCTTAGACCTCGCTTGTCCTCAAGGGAAAACCAAAATCGAAAAACATGTCCACATGCTTTGAGAGAGAGGTGTCGATATAGCAAAATACGGACATAGAAGTATCATGTTCATTATAATAACAACAAAAAATTTAAGCATAAGACTTTTATCATAGAACTTTTATCATAGAACTTTTATCATAAACTTCTCATGAATAAGTAACAGTTCATCACACAATCGAAGTATAAAGCAAAAAACTCTATTAGAAACCAACAAACTATGTTCTCAGTCAACTTTGCAACTAAAATTCATCATCTTTTCAGGAAGGGTCAGGTATCGGAGACTTTAGGTAAGTCCACATACTCAACCATCATATAGTCTTCTATGATTGCTAACACTCACCGCGTACACATGAGCAAAATGTTTCAACCGGACAGTAAGAAAGATAGGGGCTTATAGTTCCGCCTCCCAACATATTCACATCAAGGGTGATGTTAACAATAATAACTCAGGCCACCCATATTCAACTGGACATATGTGCCTAGATCTTTCCTCACCACATGATGCTTGCCAAAGGAGAAACTAAAAAAGGAATAGAGAGAAAACTTTGACTCTTTGCATAAAAGTAAATACATAAAAGTAAAAGATAGGCCCTTCGCAGAGGGAAGCAGAGGTTGCCATGCACTTATTTGTTTGTATGCTCAACCCCTTAGTGCAAAAGAACGTCACGTTGCATTGCCCCTTGTGATAGCGACCTTTATTATGCAGTATGTTGCTTTTATTCTTCACCATCACAAGTTCATGCAACGCTCAATTTTCTCTTACACTAAATGATTTCACACATTTAGAAGCAATTTTTATTTCCTTTTTTAACTGATGACAACTTACTTGAGGGATCTTGCTCAATCCCTAGGTAGGTATGGTGGACACTTAAAATAAGATTTGGGTTTAAGGGTTTTTGGATGCACAAGTAGTATCTCTACTTAGTGCGCATATTTCGGCTAGCAAAGATAGGGGCAAGCACCACATGTTAAAGGATCCATAACAATATGACTTCTGTGTGAATATGATCAAACATAAATCATTAAGTTGTCTTCCTTGTCCAACGTCAACAATTTTGGCATATAATATTTTGATGAAGGCTCACAATCACAAAAGATTTATAGGATAGTATATTTATATGTGAATCTTCTCTTCCCTTATTGATTCTTTCATGAGTTGCATCATTGACTAATACTATGTTTGTCAATCTCTAATAAAATTTTCTACTTATACTTTTCCTTATGTGGTGCCATCACCTACCATAAGATTAGTATATTATTTTCTTCATTATTTCTTTCCTTTTTATTTCATCCTTTCTTTTTATTGCAACATGAAAGTAAAGAAAGCAAAAACTAAAACTAAACTTTATTATATATCTTGCACACGATTACAAGGATAGATCACTAAGCAGACTCTCCAAGAAGAAAGGATTGAACTAAACTTTTATTCATTTTAAAGAAAATTATCAAACTAAAATAGTAAAAGCAAAAAGATAGTAGGGATGATACGATACCGGGGCACCTCCCCCAAGTGTGGCGAAAGCCAAGGGGAGTACCCATACCCGATACTCAATTCTCTTTTGGTGATGAAGATGATGGTGGTGGTGATGAAGAAGAGATCTTGTCCTCGGGTTTCCACGACAGATGTCCACCATCGTAAGAGGAAGAATGAGTCTCTCGGGTACTGCAACTAGCAGCCAAACTCATACCTTTAAACCTCGCCTCATATTCAAAGACTTGGTTTTGAAGATCATAGATCTAGCTTTGGAGAAAGTTGATTTGCTCGTTGAGGGTGAAGACGATGTCCTTCATGGGCTTGCCATCCACCTTGAGATCACGGGAAAGGTCCGTGATCATGAGGTGATTAGCATTGAGCCCACGCTCCACCATCCCCTTGCACCGGAAGACTTCCTGCACCATAGCTTCAAGCCGGGCTTCCATGGTTCCCGTGCCCTTGGGACCTTGCTCATCGTGGATGTGCAGCACTCCCTCGTGCATCTGGATGGTTTGAGGGTGCTGCACCACCTCCCGCAGATATGGGTTGATGACGTTCTTGAAGAACTTGTCCTTGGAGGAGCTCGAAGCGGCCATGGTAGATGGGATCTGATAGAAAACAGCAAGAAAAGAGAATAGAGGATTTCTCCGTGATACGGTGGTTAACAGGTTCAGGGAGTATATATAGATTTTTTATCTAGTAGGATAAGCATAAGGTAGAAAAACAGAGTCCGGAAGGTGTCCTGGGTGGGCACAACTGGCGCGCCCTGGTGTCTTGTGCCCACTAGGGTACGCTTCCCGGTTGTTTCTTATTTTCCTAATTTTCTAAATATTCCAAAACTGACAGAAAATGTTTTTGCGGATTTTTCGGAGACGTTTACTTACCATATCATGTACCTCCTTATTTTCACGATTCTGGAGTGTTCCGGAAGGACTCTTTTATGTGTTCTTCCGGGGTTAAAGTTTGGATAATATTACTTTCAATATTGATGGGCGTACCTGAGATATAATATTTTATTCGTTGCCCATTGACAACCTTCGGGTTAGTACCTTCGGCATTATTTATTTTGATGGCTCCAGACCAATAAACCTCCTCGATAACATATGAGCCTTCCCATTTTGAGAGGAGTTTTCCTACAAAGAATCTGAAACGAGAGTTGTACAAAAGAACATATTCTCCGACTTTAAACTCACGCTTTTGGATTCTCTTGTCATGCCATCTTTTAACTTTTTCTTTGAATAACTTTGCATTTTCATAAGCTTGGGTTCTCCATTCATCTAATGAGCTTATATCAAATAACCTCTTCTCAACAGCGAGTTTGAAATCATAGTTAAGCTCTTTGACTGCCCAATATGCTTTATGTTCTAACTCAAGAGGCAAATGACAAGCTTTTCCATAAACCATTTTATAAGGAGACATACCCATAGGATTTTTATATGTTGTTCTATAAGCCCAAAGTGCATCATCTAATTTCTTAGACCAATTCTTCCTGGACCTATTGACAGTGTTTTGCAAAATTAATTTTATTTCTCTATTGCTAAGTTCAACTTGACCACTAGACTGAGGATGATAAGGTGATTCAATTCCATGGTTAACATCATACTTGGCAAGCATTTTATGGAAAACACCATGAATAAAGTGTGAACCACCATAGTCATTAGATATCTAGGAACTCCAAACCTTGGGAAAATAACTTCCTTAAGCATTTTAATAGAGGTTTCGTGATCAGCACTATTGGTTGGAATAGCTTCTACCCATTTAGTAACGTAATCAATGGCAACCAAAATATGTGTATACCCATTAGAGGAAGGAAAAGGTCCCATGTAATCAAATCCCCAAACATCAAATGGTTCAACAGCAAGTGAATAATTCATAGGCATTTCTTGACGCTTACCGATATTACCTATTCTTTGACATTCATCACAAGATAAGACGAACTTACGAGCATCCTTGAAGAGAGTAGGCCAATAAAATCCAGATTGCAATACCTTGTGAGCAGTTTGATCTCCAGCATGATGCCCTCCATAAGCTTCGGAGTGACATTTTCGTAGGATTTGTCCCTATTCATGCTCAGGTACACAACGTCTAATAATACTTATAAAGATGTGGGTCATCCCAAAAGTAATGTCTTAAATCATAGAAGAATTCCTTCTTTTGTTGGTATGTAAAGCTAGGTGGTAAATATTTAGCAACAATGTAATTAGCATAGTCAGCATACCAAGGAGTACTATGAGAAACATTTATTGCAGCTAACTACTCATCAGGAAAACTATCATCAATAGGTAGTGGGTCATCAGGCACCTTTTCAAGCCTAGACAAGTTATCAGCTACGGGGTTCTCAGCTCCTTTTTTATCAGTGATATGCAAATCAAATTCTTGTAGCAAGAGAACCCATCGAATAAGTCTAGGTTTATCATCTTTCTTTTCCATAAGATATTTAATAGCAGCATGATCAGTATGAACAGTTACTTTTGAATCAACAATATAAGGTCTAAATTTATCACAAGCAAACACCACTGCTAAAAATTCTTTTTTAGTAGTAGCAAAGTTTCGTTGAGCACTGTCTAGAGTTTTGCTAGCATGATGAATAACATTCGATTTCCTATCAACTCTTTGTCCTAGAACAACACCAACAGCATAATCACTAGCATCAGACATAATTTCAAAAGGCAAGTTCCAATCAGGTGGTTGAACAATAGGTGCACAAATTAAGGCTTTCTTGAGTGTTTCAAAGGCTTCTAAATCATCATAAAAAACGAAAGGAATATCCTTTTGCAAAAGATTCGTAGGAGGCCTAGAAATTTTAGAAAAGTCTTTGATAAATCTCCTATAGAAACCAGCATGACCTAGGAAACTACAAATACCTTTGATATCTTTAGGACATGGCATTTTCTCAATTGCATCAACCTTAACTTTGTCCACTTCAATACCTCTTTCAGAAATTTTATGACCCAAGACAATGCCTTCATTAACCATAAAGTGGCACTTCCCCCAATTCAAGGCAAGATTTGTTTGTTCACATCTCTGCAAAACTCGATCAAGATTGCTTAAACAATCATCAAAAGACTTCCCATAAACAGAGAAGTCATCCATGAAAACCTCAACAATCTTTTCACAAAAGTCAGAGAATATAGCAGTGATACATCTTTGAAAGGTAGCAGGTGCATTACATAAACCGAAAGGCATATGTCTATAAGCATAAGTTCCAAAGGGGATTTGTGAAAAAACAGAATATCCATCAAGGAAGCAAAAGTGTGTGTGCTTAGATAATCTTTCTAGCATTTGATCAATAAAAGGTAGAGGGTAATGATCTTTTCTAGTTGCTTTGTTTAATTTTATAAAATCAATTACCATTCTATAGCCTGTAACAATTCTTTGTGGAATAAGTTCATTCTTATCATTAGGAACAACAGTAATACCTCCTTTCTTAGGAATACAATGAACATGACTTACCCATCTACTATCAGCTATGGGATAGATTATACCTTCTTCCAAAAGTTTTAATATTTCCGTTCTTACCACTTCTTTCATCTTCGGATTTAACCGACGTTGTTCATCAACAATGGGTTTAGCATCAGGTTCCATATTAGTTTTGTGCTGACATAGAGTGGGACTAATGCCCTTTAAATCATCAAGAGTATATCCAATAGCAGCTCGGTGCTTCCTTAGAACTTTCAATAATATTTCTTCTTCATGTTCTGAAAGATCAACAGTAATAATAATAGGATATATCTACTTTTCATCAAGATAAGCATATTTCAACGTGTCTGGTAATTGTTTTAATTCAAAGTAGGATCACCTTTAGGTGGAGGAGGACCTCCTAGAGTTTCAATAGGAAAATTGTGTTTAAGCAGAGGACGTTGTTCAAAGAAAATCTTATCTATTTCATTTCTTTCATGCATATGTAAATCATTTTCATGGTCTAACAAATATTGTTCTAGTGGATCAGTAGGAGGCACAACAATAGAAGCAAGACCAATTAATTCATCTTTACTAGGAAATTCTTTTTCATGAAGCTTTCTACTAAACTTGGAAAAATTAAATTCATGAGACTCATCACCAAAACTAACACCGACAGTTTGTATCTCACAATCTATCTTAGCATTAACAGTTTTCAAGAAAGGTCTACCAAATATAATGGGAAAGAAGTCATCTTGTGGGGAACCAAGGACAAGAAAATCAGTAGGGTATTTAATTTTCCCACACAAGACTTCAACATCTCTAACAATCTCAATTGGTGATATAGTGTATCTATTAGCAAGTTTAATAGTAACATCTATGTCTTCTATTTCTGCAGGTGCTATGTCATTCATAATTTCTTGATATAAGGTGTAAGGAATAGCACCCACACTAGCACCTATGTCACATAAACCATGATAATAGTGATCTCCTATTTTAACTGAGATAACGGGCATGCCAACAATAGGTCTATGTTTGTACTTTTTATCAGGTTTGGCAATTCTAGCAGCTTCTTCGCAAAAGTAAATAACATGCCCATCCATATCCTCTTCCAAGAGATCTTTAACCATAGCAATACTAGGTTCTACTTTAATTTGTTCATCAGGTTTAGGTGTTCTCATATAGCTTTTGTTAACCACAGTTGAAATTTTAGCATGTTCCTTTATCCTAACAGGGAAAGGTGGTTTCTCAATATAAGCAAAAGGAACAACTGGATCAACATTATAAATTATAGTTTCTTCTTTAATTGGTACCGGTTCTTTAATTTCTTCTTTAGTAGGTGGGTGATATTTAAACCACTTATCTTTAGGGAGTTCAACATGAGTAGCAAATGATTCACAAAAGGAGGCTACTATCTCAGAGTCAAGTCCATATTTAGTGCTAAACTTTTGAAAAGCATGGGTATCTGTCGGGGATATACCCCGTGGTATGACCCGGCCGAAGATATAACCTGGATGGGACTTGGTGTTTCATTGGTGACTTAGCAGATTATAAGCCGGCAGATGTTAAGTCAAGTTATAAGCCGGCAGATGTTAAGTCAGATTGTAAGCCGGCAGATGTTAAGTCAGATTATAAGCCGGCAGATGTTAAGTCAGATTATAAGCCGGCAGATGTTAAGTCAGATGGTAAGTCATATGGTAAGCCGGCGGACAGATTATAAGCCAGATTATAAGTCAGATGGTAAGCCAGATGGTAAGCCGGCAGATAGTCGTAAGCCGGCAGACAGTCGTAAGCCCGAAGACGTTAAGAAGCCCAAGATGTTAAGAAGCCCATGGAGAGAAGCCTGTGATAAGAAGTCAAAATAGTTTAAGTCTCAATCCGAGTTGGACTCTATATGTAACCCGTCCCTTCAACTTATATAAGGAGGGGCAGGGCACCCCAAGAGGGGAGAAGAAGATAATCTTAAGGCTAGACACAACTAGGAGAGCTGGAGATACGACGACCCCCTCGTGATGATAATGAGACCTAGCCACAAACAGCATGTAGGGTTGTTACCGGATGATGTTTCTCGGGGCCCGAAGTTGTCTAAACCCTTGTCTTGTGTTGCGCCTCTCGATTCTGATCAACCCCTCTCAAGCTATCACATAGATGCGTTGGCCTCACGACTAAGTCCTCACACTAGGACATCTGCCGTGACAATTCCATGACAGTTGGCGCTCACCGTAGGGCCAGCGCATGGTGGTGTTGAGTTTTTTGAGGGATCTCCCCCAGGGGTCGAGAGGGTTACGCTGCATGCTACAAGTCAAGCCGCTGTTATGACCCGGATCAGCTACTGTCATTTTTCATCAAGCCGTTTTCTGCTCTGGGTTGACCCTGAGCAAATTCCTCGCCGAATCGCTGATATTGACCTCAAGCTACTGCCAGAATCAGACTTAAGCCGGACTTGAACTTGATGGTATTTCCTCCGCTGCCGCTGGCTCAACCAGATTGTTTTCCTATGCAAAAGCCGGATGTACACAACCTGTATACAACCTTTACGAGGAGACACGAGCCACGGGGTTTAATCTCCAGCGCCAGGTTAAAAAAAGGTGGGCTGGGAGACCCGGACGTGGGTGACTCAAAAACCAGCCACGACCCGCCGGATGACCTGTTCGGAAGAGAGCAAGTCCCGATTCGGTGCAGCGTTTAACAGGAGCGATGTGGGGTCCAAACAAAAGATCCGCTGTTACTTGCGTAGATAGATGTTCATGAAATATCAGGCAGTGAGCCACCTACATCAGAACCATGACCCGCTATTGGAGCTCAGATGGTATGTGATCTGCATGTTTTTAGGAAACTACTACTCCGTATCAAGCAAGATACACCGTGTCCTAACAGAGGACATGCTAGACCGGCTGAGATCTGAATAAACAAGAAAGGAAAGTAAGAACCAGAGAAAGGAAGGGATATGCCAGGAGATCGGTCCGCTGTTGACTGCATATGTTGCATACGGGTATCCCCGGAACCAGAGACTGCTGCAGGTGACCCGTCCACGCCCGCGTCCGAGCCGCCTATCCTTCCTTGCTGGCTCTGTCTCCGCTGGCTTTGCTGCGCCAAGTCGCCACTAACATCATGCCTGAGCTGCGGATTCGCCTCTGTGTCTACCACAAGCCAACACCTCTGCTTTAAAAACACCGTATCTCCGGCCTGCTGCTGCACCTACCAGCTCACCTCTGCTCTGCCCTGCCAGCGCGTGGGCACAGCCGTTCCAGGCCTCCTTGTCTGCAGATCCGGCAGCCAGGAACGAGCCGCCCTCCGTCTCGTTGTTCTGTCGCTGAGCCGTCGCCACCGCTGTGGTCATGAATCACACAGGTGAAATTTGCAGAAGCTATGACACAAGCATCAACGGATTCTACTGTCTGAGTTGACAAGTCTGAAGCAACCAAACCAAGTCGATATCATCGAGAGAAAGACCAAAAACTAGTATGGATACCTGCAAGGAAAGTCACGTGCGCGGCTGACGGCAGTTTTTGGGAAGGGATGAGTGAGGGAGTCTAGGACTAAGGGGTCCTCGGGCGTCCAGCCTGTTATCCATGGGCCGGACTGGTGGGCTGTGAAGACATGAAGACCGAATACTATACCCGTGTCCGGATAGGACTCTCCTTGGAGTGGAAGGCAAGCTAGGCGACCAACTATGAAGATTCCTTCTTATGTAACCGACTCTATGTAAACCTAGATCCCTCCGGTGTCTATATAAACCGGAGGGCATAGTCCGGAAAATATATACTCATTACCATAGTCATACAGGCTAGGCCTCTAGGGTTTAGCCATTACGATCTCGTGGTAGATCAACTCTTGTAATACTCATATTCATCAAGATCAATCAAGCAGGAAGTAGGGTATTACCTCCATAGAGAGGGCCCGAACCTGGGTAAACATCGTGTCCCCCGTCTCCTGTTACCATCAACCTTAGACGCACAGTTCGGGACCCCCTACCCGAGATCCGCTGGTTTTGACACCGACATTGGTGCTTTCATTGAGAGTTCCACTGTGCTGTCGATGAAAGGTTCGATGGCCCCTGCGATCGTCGGTAGCGACGCTGTCCAAGGGGAAATCTTCCTCCCCAGATAGATTTTCGTATTCGGCGGCTTCGTACTGCGGGCCAACTCGGTTGGCCATCTGGAGCAGATCGATAGCTACGCCCCTGGCCACCAGATCAGATTCGGAAGCTTGAACTATGTCGCGGATATCCGTGGAGACTTGATCTTCAACGGATTTGAGACCACGGCGATCGCTCCCCTTTGCTCCGATGAACATGACCTAAATCAGTCATCGGACCATACTCAGGAGATGGTTCCAGTAACTGCTACGGCCTTAGATCCGGAGCAGATTGCACCATCCGAAACCACTGAATCCGCGGCGTTGGAGCCGCACACAGACCCAGCACCTTGCAATGTCTGCGTCAACAGAATTACAGACTCGTCTCCGACTATAAGTTCCGAACCACGCACGCCTGCGTGCGCAGAGCTGGATCGGTTGTCGATCTTCGAGTTCAGCGCCGCAGACATCTTTCAACACCTGCACTTAGGCGACGTTCTAAATTCATTAAAAAGTTTGTCCTTGGCGGGGGACTCATAGCCGAACTATGTCCGGTTCGAGCTAGAGGCTGACAATGGAGAAATTCACCTCCCACCCGCCACCCACTTCATAGCCACTGTCGAGGATTCAGCCGATATGCTTAATTTGTGCTCCGAAGACATTGACAGTATAGACGACGATGCTGACAAGGAGCAAGGCCAAGACCCGCCACTCACGGGACGTGGGACGGCCACCTCTTCGTACGACGTGTACATGGTCGATACAACAGACAAAACTAGCGATGATGACAAAGAAGATCTAGTCGAGAATACACCTCCTGAGACACAGTCTAAGCACCGACACCCTAAACGCTGCTCTAAGTCACATTGCAGCAACACTGGCATCGGAGAAAATAGTACTCCGGACGACGCCGAAAACAATGAAGACCCTGTTGGAGTAAGACCCGAATAGGAGGAACAAGAAAATGGGCAAGCCAGCCCCAATGAACAGGCCCTGCCCAGCAACAATTCGGAGGACGACAACTACCTTCCGCTCTCCGAAGATGAGGTAAGCCTCGGCGACGAAGACTTCATCGTACCCGAAGAACCCCTCGAGCAGTAACGCTTCAAGCGCAGGCTAATAACCACTGCAAGGAGCCTAAAAGAAGCAGCAGTAGCTTCAAGCTGACCACTACCTACTCGATGATAGATGGACAGAAGTCCTGGCTGCCGAAGAATACAGCATTACTGGCCCAGCCAAAACCTACCCGAAGCATAGATTGCTACCTCAGTTCGATGACGAGGCATTGGAGCCCATACCATCATCACAAAATACAGCAGGCCGTCGGCAACTCTGTCCAGATAAAGAGGCAACTCAAGCCGAACACCAAGCCGCCCCACCTTGCTGTAAAGGCAAGAGCATGTTTGGATACGCGACGATGACTACCTATTCGAACTTGACAAACCTAGCCACGCCCGAGCCGAAAACCGCAAACGGACTCCTTTGGAGTTACATAGTAGTGTGGCCCAACACAGAGGCGCAGCACACCCTCTTTGCTTCACTGATGAAGTAATGGATCATGAATTCCCCAAAGGATTCAAACCCGTCAATATTGAATCATACGATGGAACAACCGATCCCGCATTATTGATAGAGGATTTTATCCTCCACATCCATATGACCCGTGGAGACGACCTCCACGCCATTAAATACCTCCCACTAAAGCTAAAAGGACCACTACAAAAAAAGACACATCCGTGACATTTTGGGCCGAATGAAAAAAAATTCTGTCATACATATGACACTTCTATGACGATAATTGTGACAAAACCCGGTATCATCATAGATGTGGTGGGCTCCTACTTCTATGACAAAAAATCATGACAAAAAATGGGCTTTTCGTCCTGGGTGGGCCGGAGACGCAGCTGCATGACATTCTTTGGGCCGTCCATGACGGAAAAAACCGTGGTAGAAGCGAGGGGGAGGAAAATTTCGAGAAGTTCCCGGTTACGGTGGGAGGTCGGGGGCCGAGCGATGCGCGTTTCTCTCGTACACGTACGCACGTGTGTGTGAGGCATTGGCTCTAACTAAACCCGAGCGATGCGTTGGCTCTAACTAAACCAGAGCGAGGCGTTGGGCTCTAACTAAACCCGAGCAATTGCACTGCAGGCTACGCGTTACTGAACCCGAGCGATCGATTGATGGCTGTTAACTGAAATGATCGAGCGATTCCTTCGCTACTGCTGCTAACTGAAGCTGATCGATGTTGCCTCTGGGATGAACAGTGAGTGTTGCGGGGGGGTCTGGATGAACAGTGAGCGGTGGCGTTGCCTCTGGATGAACTGGACTGCGTGGTGTGGTGGAGGGCTAGATGAATAGTAGATGATGGAGGGGTGCCCATGGAGGGGTGGTTGAACAGGACCCCGTGGTGTGGAGGGCTGGATGAACAGTAGACGGTGGAGGGGTGCCCGTGGAGGGGTGGTTGAACAGGACCCCGTGGTGTGGAGGGCTGGATGAACAGTAGACGATGGAGGGGTGGTTGAACAGTAGCCGGTGGAGTAGCGCGCGGTGGAGGCTGGATGAACAGGAGCCCATGGAGGCTGGAGGAGGTCGACGGTAGCCCGTGGAGGCTGGAGGAGGTTGACGGTGGAGATGAACAGTATCCCGTGGAGTCCCGTTTTGCGGTACGCCACACCCCTCCCGATGAACAGGACCCCCGTTTCGACCGTAGCGCTCCAACACAAGTCCGTTTCATCCGTTTTGCGGTACGCCACACCCATCCCAATCAACAGGACCCCCGTTTCGACCGTAGGAGGCATGTTTCATCCGTTTTGCGGTACGCCACACCCCTCCCGATCAACAGGACCCCCGTTTCGATCGTAGGAGGTCCGTTTCCTCCGTTTTGCGGTACGCCAAACCCCTCCCGATCAACAGGACCCCGTTCCAAACGTAGGAGGTCCGTTTCCTCCGTTGTGTGGTACGCCAGGCCTTGTTTCCATTGCCTATTCTGTCCAAGCCCTCCCGATGAACACGACCACGCATTCCGTTCTGACCCAGCTGGTTGGCTCCCACGCGTTCCGCTGCCTCTCGATGAACACGACGCATTTCGTTGCCTCCCCATGAACACGACGCATTCCGTTGCCTCCCCATGAACACGACGACGATGCTGTTTCTCTGTTCTGACACAGCCATGTACACGAGCTCTGGCCGTACGTATGCGCGAGTAGGCGTCCGAGACCCCACCCGTATGTACACATACGTGGCTGTATTTTCTTTCTGGCACCCTGGCCGCTGTACGTACGTGTACATGCTACGTGCGCGCCTCTACTACGACACGTGCGCGCCTCTACATTGACCAGTATGTACGTACATGTTCGCGACCAGAATGACAACGCTACGTACGCTTCGACCAGGTGGGTCCCGATTGTCAGGCACTTCCTTGCGTGCGAAGATGTAGCTGGTGGGTCCCAGCAGTCAGGGGGGCGAATCGTTTTGTTTTTTTGCCCGGACGCACTTCCTTGAGTGCGAAGGTGTGGCTGGTGGGTCCCAGCAGTCAGGGGGAAACATTTTTTTCACGAAATACGGTAGCCCGTCCGGTGGGTCCCCGCTGCCAGGTGGAGGAATAATTATTTTGCGCGTAATAAGGAGGCACTTCCTTGATGCGGTGGTGGACCCAGCTGTCAGCGTCTCCACGCACAGTACTCTTCTGATGGAAGTCGGTCGTTGACCACATTGACCACGCCGCGCCGAGAGCACCACGGCGGTGGACGACGGCGAGGCCTAGGAAGGGGACGACATGGAGGCAGGGAAGACTCGGCAGTTGTTTCCCACGCGGAGGGGAGTACGACTGTACGAGGGTTTACTGGTTCGTCTGCCGTCGCCGGAGAATAACAGCAGGTGTGGGTGAGTAGAGGGATGGCTAGGCCAACGATGGGAGTACGGTGGGGCGGTGAGGCCTGCGCGGCAGCACAGCCGGCCGCGGGGAGGAGGGAGCAGGTAGTCCCGCCGGCGCTTGTTTGAGCGGCTGGAGCAGGAAGAGCAGAGATTGAAGAAGCACGACGGCCGTTGGATGGACATCCAACAGTCAGTGCTTGTGCGTCAACCTTTTTTTTAGGAAAGCCTCAAATCTGTGGAAAACAGCATACAGCCCATCTGCCATTATTTCTAATAATTTACAGCCCATTTGCTAATTCTTAAGGTTTTTTGGAGCCCATATTCTTTTTGTTAGCATTACAGCCCATATTGTGGCCACGTTTAAAAAATTATACGAGATTTTGCATTTTTCGGTGCGGTCCGAACTGTTTTTAATCCCGAAATTTCGACTCACATTCAAACTAATTTTAAAAATAAATGTATATCAGTATAAAATCCAACAAATTCTCCACGCATAAAAATTAATGTAATTTAAAATCTTGAAATGAAAAAAAAGATATTTGAAACTAATTGCCGGTTTGATGTGTTTTAAAAATGTACAACCCATTTCTCATTACTGACGGGACATTTTCTCGGCCAGCCGAATGAAAGCTCTCCTCGTCCTTAAAGATTTGCAGCCCAACAGGCCTGACAAAGCGACTTACTTGGCAAATCACAAAAAAACTGGGTTGTGGCCGTGGACCCAGCTGTCAGCCTCTCCACGTACAGTACTCTTTCGATGGAAGTCGTTCCTTGACAACATTGACCACGCCACACAGAGAGCACCACGGCGGTGGACGACGGCGAGGCCTAGGAAGGGGACGACGCGGAGCCGGGGGAGACGCGGCAGTGGAAGCCCGCGCGGAGAGGAGTACGAGGGCTCACTGGTTCGGCTGCGGTGTGAGGCTGCCGTCGCCGCAGGGCCTGGCCAGCGGTGGGAATAGTAGGGGCGGTGAGGCCTCTACGCCAGCACAGCCGGCCACGGGAGGCAGGAGCATGCGGCACGACCGGCGCTGCTATGGGCGGCTAGAGCAAGAAGACTAGAGGTTGAAGAAGCACTACGGCCGTTGGATGGACATCGTACGGTCACTGGAGCTAGAATCGTTCTTATTGACTAAGTTGACAAAGCCCTTCGTCCCCATCAACTTAGTAGGCCCACAAGTCAGCCTCCCACCAAGGTGGGTCCCAGCTAGCCGGGGGAGTATTCATTTCTTGTTCGTAATAAGGAGGCACTTCCGGTGGGTCCCAGCTGACAGCGGGGGGAACGTTTTTTTCGCGAAATACGGTGGCCCGTCCGGTGGGTTCCAGCAGTCAGGGGGAAATGATTTGTTTCGCAAAATACTTGTGGCCCATCCGATGGGTCCCCGCTGTCATGTGGAGGAATAATTATTTTCCGCATAATAAGGAGGCACTTCCTTGCGGCTGCCGTGGACCTAGCTGTTAGCCTCTCCATGTACAGTACTCTTCCAATGGAAATCGGTCATTGACCACATTGACCACGCCGCGCCGAGAGCACCACGGCGGTGGACGACGGCGAGGCGTAGGAAGGGGACGACGTGAAGCCGGGCAAGACGCGGCAGTGGATGCCCACGCGGAGAGGAGTACGAGCGTTCACTGGTTCGACTGTGGTGTGAGGCTGCCGTCGCCGCAGAATAACAGGGGGTGTGGGTGAGTGGAGGGATGGCCTGGCCAGTGGTGGGAGTAGTATGGGGGCGGTGAGGCCTCCGTGGTAGCACAACCGGCCACGAGAGGCAGGAGCAGGCGGCACGACCGGTGCTGCTTTGGGCGGCTGGAGCAAGAAGACGAGAGGTTGAAGAAGCACTATGGCCGTTGGATGGACATCATATGGTCACTGGAGTATTGACTAAGTTGACAAAGCCCTCCATCCTCGTCAACTTAGTAGGCCCACAAGTCAGCCCAACAATATGGTGGGTCCCAGCTAGCAAGGGGGTATTCATTTTTTTCGGCGTAATAAGGAGGCACTTCCTTGCGTGCGAAGATATAGCTGATGGGTCCGACCTGTCAGCGGGAGTGAAAGTGCTAGTTATCGACTAGAGGGGGGGTGAATAGGTGATTTTTATGAAAGTCTTCAAAACGTGAAAGTTTCAAAGACAAACGATAGAAATGACCTAATGGATATGCAGCGGAAGATAAACTACAACAAGCAAACCATAGTCAAGTATACAATAATGTGAAAGTACAAAGACTAATAGCAGCTTAGTAGTAAGGATCAGGATGGAAGATAGTATGAAGCCAACCAACAATAGTAGTCAAACAATGAAGTCAAACAGGTACAACAAATAGGCAATGACTTCACGAAGACAAACTGTAAGTGCATCTAGTGCCACCCCTAGTTGGTTTTGGAGTATTGACGACAAATGTGGTTGAGGGACTAATGCATTTGTGAGAATTGCAGGATAACGCAGGTAGTGTCCCTCATTGATTTGGTTTACCTACCGGAGATGACCCCTAAAAATGTGTGAAGACATTGAATACAATGGTGGTATGTGAAGATATTCACATTGAAGACTATGACATGAGAAGACATTGAGTGAAGACTATGGAGCGCGAAGACTGTGTGTTTTTGTTGCTCCTTTTCTTCTTTGTTGAGTCATAGGAACCACCATACTGTTAAGTGGGGTCCAAGTGAACTAAGTCAGAATGACTGAAGTGATGCTCAACCCAAATCATATGTCTTCGAGCGAAGACAATGAGAGCAAATCTTATCCAGAGTCGGATGAGTCAGCTTTGCTTGTAGCCCAAGTAAAGTTGCCGTGTGTGTTTGAAATCTGACCGTTGGAACACGTGTCAGTTCCTTAGTGACCCATGGTCATTTCGGACATATCAGGTCGGTTTGCCTAGTGGCTATAAATAGCCCACCCCCTACACCATAAATTGGTGGCTGCTCAGAGTTAGTGCACGGCTTTTGTCGTTTGAGAGCAACCCACCTCGAAGCCTTTGAGAGAGAGAAATCCTTGCGAGGACAAAGCCCAAACACCCAGAGCCAAAGAGTGTTAGGCATCACTGAAGTCTTTCTGTCTGTGTGACCTGAAGACTTATTACACTTGAGTACTGTGAATCCTCCAGCCGGTTAGGCGTCGCGTTCTGAGCATCCAAGCGTCATTGTGGATCGCCGGTGAACGAAGTCTGTGAAGGTTTGGGAGTCTACCTTGAAGACTTACCAGAGTGATTGGGCGAGGACTGTGTGTCCTTAGCTCAAGGGGAATAAGGTGAAGAAACGGTCTTCTGAGTTGAATCTCAGCCTCCCCAACCAGATGTACAGTTGTCACAGCAACTGGAACTGGTCCAACAAATCATGTGTCTTCAACAAGTGACTGGTTGTATCCTCTCCCTTCCTTTACTTGAAGTTTGTCTTCGTGAAGTCATTGCCTACTTGTCGTATCTGTTTGACTTCATTGCTTGAATACTTTTGTTGATTGGCTTCATACTATCTTCCATCTTGATCCTTACTACCTCGCTGCTATTAGTCTTGTACTTTCTTGTTATTGCATACTTGACTATGGTTTGCTTGTTGTAGTTTATCTTCCGCTGCATATCAATTAGGTCATTTCTACTATTTTTCTTCGAAACTTCCATGTTTTGAAGACTTCCATAAAAATCGCCTATTCACCCCCCCTCTAGTCGATAACTAGCACTTTCAATTGGTAGCAGAGCAAGGTACTCCCTTGTTCTGTGTGATTTGGTTTAACCACCTGGAGTTTTAGCTATGTCGACTGCAGGGATAATCAAAGTCTCCGCTGCTTGCCCCATGTTCGATGGAACTGACTATCCCTACTGGAAGAATAAGATGCGCATGCATCTTGAAGCCATTGATGTCGACCTCTGGTATGTCGTCAAGAACGGCATTCCCAAAACTGGTGAAGGTGTCACCCCTACTGATGTCAAGAAGTTCATTCAACTGGACTCTACTGCAAAGAACATCATCTGTGGTCATCTGACCAAAGGACAGTTTGGCCATGTGAGCGCTCTGGAAACGTCGAAGCTAGTCTGTGACTGGCTATCCAAGGTCAACGAAGGCGTCTCAACCCAGAGAGATCAAAGGATCAGTGTTCTTCACAACCTTTTCAACTGCTTCAAGAGAAACGACAATGAAAATGTCCAGCTCACGTTTGATCGCCTCACTGACATCACAAATGAGCTTCATGCTCTCGGCGCCACTGAGATCACCAAGCATGAAATCGTCAAGACACTATTGAGATCTCTTGACAGCTCCTTTGACACCCTTGCCCTCATGATTCAAGAATGCCCTGACTTCAAGACACTCGATCCGTCTGATATACTTGAGAGGCTCAACACACATGAGTTCCACCTTTCTGAGAAAAGAGATATCTACGGTCCCAACTATGGCCGAACTCGCGCTTTGAAGGCAAAAGCTGTTTCCTCATCTGAAGAAGAATCTGACTGCGGTTCTGATGATCCTGAAGACATTGGAAAGGAACTTGCTATGCTTGTGAAGAAGTTCCAGAAGTTCACTAGGAAGAAAGGCTTCAGAAAGTCTTCACGATCCAGCTCAAGAGATGATGAAGCTTCCACTCATGACTACAAGAAGAGAACATGTCACAAGTGCAAGAAAACTGGTCACTATATCTCTGAGTGTCCACAGTGGGACAATGAGAAGAAGAAGAAGAAGAGCAAGGAATCTGATTCTGATGACAAGAAGAAAAATAAATCTTCAAAGTCTTCTTCCAAGTCCTCATCAAAGTCTTCATCTCATAAGAAGAGCTCATCTGGCAAGGCTCGTGCTTTTGTTGGCAAGGAAATGGATTCTGAGGAGGAGTCTGCTTCTGAGGAGGCGGAGGTGGAGTCTGAAGAGGAGTCCGACCCTGGCGTTGCAAGTCTGGCTCTAGCCACAGCCTATGTTGCCAAGTCCATCTTCAACACTGAAGACAATGACTTCCACACCAACGCTGAAGCTGATGACAAGGACGACCCTGCTGCCACCTACTGCTTCATGGCATGTGGTGCCAAGGTAAAATCTCGTGATGCTTACTTTCAAACATCAAGTGAAGATGACTCTGAGTGTGAATCCAAACCCAGCTACAAAACAATTGCTAAAATTGCAACTGAACAGCAAAGAGCTATGGAACATACTCAAAAACTGTTAGACAAAAGCGATGACCTGTTGGACGCGGAAATGACACGTTCACAGTCCTTAGTTGAAGACATAAAAAATCTTCATGCTAAGTACCAAGAACTTGAAAGTCGTCATGAAACGCTCTCAACCACTCATGAAAGGCTCTCCTATGATTATCTTCAAAGGAAGCAAGAGCTTGAGAGACTGAGAGCGGCTCATGAAGATCTTCAAAAAGAGAATGAGTCACTTCGCGCTCAACAGATTAGTCTCGCTCAGGATGGATTGAACCACCATGTCTAAAATGCATTGAGCGTGATAACGCTACGTCTGTTGCTGAATGTTCCACTGCTACTACTGTTGCATTGTCTTCAACTACTGATGTGGTAACTAACCCCTCTGCGGAGGATGACACTACTATTGCTGATGAAAATGCTAGGTTGAAGAAATTGCTTGAAACAGGGATGTATAAAAGTCTGAAAGGGCATCAGACACTTTGCGATGTCCTCAAAAAGCAGATTTTGAACCGAAACCCTAGGAAAGAGGGTGTTGGGTTCGAGAGGAAAATGAATGTTGATGGTTCCTACTGGAAACCTGAGCAGTATCCCAAAACCACTTGGGTTGACCTTCTGTGGATCCATCCACCTTATCTGGCTTTACCTGTGCTAACCCCATTATCATTGATGAATCCTTTGATGCAAACTATAAGCTGTTCAAGAATCAGAATGGTGAAGTGTTTGCCAGGTATATTGGTACTAACTGCAGGAATGGACCACCTATGAAGAAGATCTGGGTTCCCAAGAGCTATCTTGACAATCTTCCAATGAATGTCATCATGACACCACCTGGGAAGAAGACAAACCCCAGACCTAAGGCGTTATATGGTCCAAAGGCTTCATACAGACAGAGGACTCACCTGAGTCACCCTAACGCCAATGTTTTGCAGGGAAACCGTACTCAATCTTATGAATATGAGCGTGTGTCTTCAAACCGCTATGTTCATAGAACTAAGAACTTTTCTGCTTATTCATATGAGTATCATTCATCTCCTGCAAGGCTATTTGCTAGGGCTCCAAAGCCGAAGTTCTCAGATGCTGCACTTAGACTCATTGCTTCTAAGCCACCCCTAAAGATGTGGGTGGTTAAGAAGAATTAACTCTCTTTTGCAGGAAAGGGTCTCCAACCGAAAATCAAAGGCGTCTGATGCTATTGCTGGGGACCTAAAACATCTTGTAGGGCGCAAGATCAAATGCCCAAGTGGTCTCACTATGTATTTTGTTCCTAAATCATTTGCCGTTCATCCTATCTGTCCTAATCTTGATTTGAGCTTCAGCAATCCTCTTGCGCGTCAAATGTTTATGCTTCACAATACTCTCGGTGAAGCCTATCCCCCTAACTGCGCTATAGGGTATGACACCGCATGCTTCAGAATGGATTATGGACAGCGGATGCACTAATCATATGACTGGTGATCGAAGTCTTCTCATGGACTCAACCTTACGTCCATCTGATAAGAGTCACATCACATTTGCAGACACTGGTAAAAGCAAGGTATTGGGTCTAGGTAGAGTTGCAATCTCAAAGGATCAACACATGGATAAAGTGATGCTTGTTGAATCCCTTGGTTTCAACTTGATGTCTGTCTCAATGCTTTGTGACTTGAACATGATTGTGATATTTGGAAAATATCGTTGCCTTGTACTAATGGAATCTGACAAGTCTCTAGTCTTTGAAGGGTACAGGAAAGATGATATGTACATGGTAGATTTCTCAGCAGGTCCACAGCTTGCCGTATGTCTTCTTGCAAAGGCTTCAGAATGCTGGCTCTGGCATCGGAGGCTGGGGCATGCAGGCATGAGGAACTTACACACACTCGCCAAGAAGAAGCATTTCATTGCCATCGAAGGCGTCAAGTTCAAGAAGGATCACTTGTGTGGTGCCTGCGAAGCTGGAAAGATGACTAGGGCAAAGCACCCCTCGAAGACAATCATGACGACATCTCAACCCTTCGAGCTGTTACACATGGATTTATTTGGCCCTACTCACTACTCTACTCTCACAACAACTGCTTATCTCTATGGCTTCGTCATTGTTGATGATTACTCAAGATACACATGGGTGCACATAATTCTCTACAAGACTGAAGTGCAAGATGTCTTCAGACACTTCGCCAATCGAGCAATGAACAATTATGGCATCAAAATCAAAAACACCGGACTTGATCTTTATCTGGATACAATGGGAATCACTCATGAGTTCTCTGCTCCATACACACCTCAGCAGAATGGCATCGTGGAGTGCAAGAACAGAACCCTCATTGAGATGGCTTAGACGATGGTTGATGAGTACAAGACACCAAGAAAGTTCTGGCCTGAAGCTATTGATACAGCATGTCACGTCATTAACCATGTTTACATCCATAAGCTTCTACACAAGACATCCTATGAGCTCCTCACTGGCAAGAAGCCAAATGTCAGCTACTTCAGAGTATTTGGAGCTAAGTGCTGGATCAAGGATCCCCATCACAAGTCAAAATTTGAACCCAAAGCTCATGAAGGTTTCATGCTTGGTTACGGAAAGGACTCTCACTCTTACAGAGTCTTCAACCTCCATCTCTACAAAATCGTCGAAACTGTGGATGTGAAATTTGATGAAACCAATGGTTCACAAAGAGAGGTGCTGCCAAGCACACTAGATGAAGCTCCACCCAGCGAATCTATCAAGCTGATGGGAACTGGTGAAATCATGCCTTCTGAAGCACAGCCTGAAGAGGAACTTATCATTTCTGCACCTAACCAACCAGAAGACAATGCTCAGCCCGAAGACATTCCTCCCAATGATGACAATGATCAGCATGAGCAAAGTCTTCGTCCAGTTCATCCTCGAGTTTCAAATGAAGTACAGATTGAGAAGATAATCGATACCATCAATGCACCTGGTCCACTTACTCGCTCAAGAGCAACACAGTTAACAAATTTCTGTGGTCACTTTTCCTTTGTGTCAATATCAGAACCCAAGAAAGTTGCTGAAGCTTTTATGAAACCAGAATGGATACAAGCTATGCAAGAAGAACTTCAACAGTTCAAGCTGAACAATGTTTGGGAACTTGTCAAGCGTCCTGACCCTCGCAAGCATAACATTATTGGTACAAAATGGATATATCGAAACAAGCAAGATGAGCATGGTCAAGTCGTCAGAAACAAAGCACGTCTTGTGGCTCAAGGATATACTCAAGTTGAAGGAATTGACTTCGATGAAACATTTGCTCCTGTGGCTAAGCTTGAAGCTACTCTCATACTACTAGCCTATGCCAACCACCAAAACATCTTGCTATATCAAATGGATGTGAAGAGTGCATTTCTCAATGGCAAGATTGAAGAAGAAGTTTATGTCGCTCAACCACCTGGCTTTGAAGATCCAAAACATCCTGATATGGCCTCAAACAAGCTCCTCGCGCTTGGTATGATACGATCAAAGACTTCATAAAGAGCAAAGGCTTCAAACCTGGATCTCTCGATCCCACACTCTTCACGAAGACATATGATGGTGAACTGTTTGTGTGCCAAATATATGTGGATGACATTATCTTGGGCTGCACCAACCAGAAGTATAGTGATGAATTTGGGTACATGATGCAAGAGCAATATTAGATGTCCATGATGGGTGAGCTCAAGTTCTTCCTTGGTCTTCAAATTCGTCAGCAAAGGAATGTCATCTTCATATCTCAAGAAAAATACCTCCAAGATTGTCTGAAGAAGTTTGGAATGCAAGATTGCAAAGGTTACACGATGCCAATGCCAGCCAAACATCCTCTGGGTCCCGACGACAATGGTAAAGAGTTTGATCAAAAGGTATACCGCTCCATGATTGGTTCCTTACTTTACCTATGTGCATCTAGGCTAGATATTATGCTTAGTGTTTGCATGTGTGCCCGATTCCAAGCGGCACCAAAGGAATCACATCACTTAGCTGTGAAGCGAATTCTTTGATATTTGGCTCACACCCCAACACTAGGATTATGGTATCCAAAGGGCTCAAAATTTGATCTGGTTGGATTCTCGGATGCTGATTATGCTGGTGACAAGGTGGATCACAAGTCAACATCAGGCACATGTCACTTTCTGGGACGATCACTTGTCTGTTGGTCTTCAAAGAAGCATAATTGTGTGTCACTCTCAACTGCTGAATCTGAATACATTGCCGCTGGATCTTGTTGCGCTCAGCTTCTATGGATGAAGCAAACTCTCAAGGACTATGGCGTCAATCTGAATTAAGTACCTCTCTTCTGCGACAACGAAAGCGCCATCAAGATAGCCAACAATCCAGTCCAGCACTCGAAGACAAAGCACATTGAAATCCGTCATCATTTTCTCAGGGATCATGTCATGAAGAAAGATATTGACATCATTCACGTCAACACTGAAGAGCAACTGGCAGATATCTTCACAAAGCCCTTGGATGAGAAAAGGTTTTGCAAGTTACGGTGTGAGCTGAATATCTTGGAATCCTCAAATGTCCTGTGATCAGGCACACATCCTAACACTTATGCATGTTGACGACTTAGATGTGCAACACACAAAGTAAAGTATATCTTCAATCAATGAAGACTTACATTCTGAGTGTGAATACATTAACGTGGAATTTGACTTCGGAGCGCCACGATAATTGTGCGCCGTGTCTGGGTCTAATACTTCCTATACGGTGGGTAACGCCACCACCAAAATTTCTCTGTTTGAAGTGTTTCACTCATGGCGTTATTTTTGCTATGTCTTCGCATTTGATTTGTCTTCAACATCAACCTATCTTCGTGATTTTCTTCGCTATGTTGATTTGATTGCTTTCTGATATATATAGTGTGTTCTGTCCTCTACAGCATTCACTTATAGCTATGTCTTCCTTGTTGAATCTTTTGACCTAAGTGAATGTGATCGGACCCTAATCTCTCTATGCTATCTATCTCAAACTCTATCTGTCCAAATCATATGCATTCTATTGAAACTGTCGAATGTCTTCTCTGCGTCCTTGTCAGCAGAAGATACAGAGACAAACTTTAAGTCCATTTTAAATGATTCATCTTTATTGTTGAAATCCGGAGAAGCCGGAACGACCATCCGACAAACCTGGCGGGCGTGGGAACGTGGGACAACTCAGAGTGTGTTGCATGTTTGCCACGTGCACCTCAGATGTGAACCGCCAGGGGCACCTGCATAATTGCACTGTGCCGCACACCTCCTTATAAATACTTGTCCCCTGCCGTAAGGAAATCCTTCTTCCACCTCTCCACCTCGTCAAAACCCTAGCGCCACCGCTAGCTTCCGACGACGCCGGCGACGAAGCGCTTAGCTGCCGTGACTTCTCCGACGCCGTCCTCACACCGGCCGCGGACCTCTTCCTCTCCGCCGCCGCCGTAGGTGTCCTCCGTCGCCAAGTTAGGGCACGGTGGATTGAACTGCTTGGCCTCCAACTCTTTCCGTCTAGCAGTTCTTCGAGTGGTAAATATAACTCTATTTTTACCGTATTTTTGATCCTCAAAGATTCATCCTTCTTACCAAAATTGGTTTCTGCCTATACTATGTTAGATCTATTCTGTCTGCATCTCATACTGCTTAGTATATTCACTTAAGCTTCATATCTAGTTTGATTCCTCACTTGTACTTATCCACGGATTCGTACAAATCTGGAACCAACTCTCAACACATAAGTGAATGTCTTCGCATCATGAGGTCAGTGTCTTCAAACTGATTTATCTTCAAAATCTTCTGAGAATGCATATGACCTCTTCCCCTTCCCTCGCATCTCTAATGCTGTCACAGGTACATGTCTGTGGGAGAATCCCTTGGTTCTCATAGTCTGCATTCGTTTGCAGAGTTCTTACAGCATCAGCTTCACTCTCCTGAAGCCAGTTCCTGTCTGTCCAGCAAACGCAAGCCGTTGAAGCCTCTGAACGTATTGAAGCCTTTCATTTTGAAGTTCATGGCTGCGGAAAAATTGGTAAGGAAGGGTGGCAGACAGCGTCGTGAGGGAACCTCAAAAGATCTGCCTGATGACCTCGCAGAACTTTACAAGACAGATCCCGAAGAAAATTACAATCAGCGCAAGACACGAATCCAATGGATTCGACGCTATTGGGCTGAACAATGGTTCAAGTACAAGTTTGTGACCAAGGAGTACGCTGAGAAGAACGCAATCAAACGCCCTTGTGGAGATATTCTCTTTCGAGGCCTTCCCCCCAAGACCAGGCCTGAAGCTATTGCACAAGGATTCTATCCATGCATGGTCCATGGACCTCATCCACAAAAAAGCCGACCCGACATCTTTGCTCTGGTGTCGTGATGATAATCTCTTCAAGCGCAACTTCCAGCATGCAAAGGCTTCGGCCAAGGAAAACAAGAAGGCATTGGGATTAGACTTCAACCCTGGTCCCTCTGCTCCCCGTGCTGACGGCTCACGTGACGCCGAACCCAATGTCATCGGTCCCTTCTCAAACCTTGATGGCCTCATCACTTACATCTTGGTCCAAGGTGCCAAAGTGGATCACTCTGATGACGATGCTGATTCTGATGAAGCCCCAGCTCCTGCTCCTGCTCCTGTTCCAAAGCCTCAGAAGCCAAAGAAAGTCAAGGCTTCAAAATCAGCTGCTCCTCCAAAAGCTTCACGTGTGAAGCCACTGGCCACTGCACCTCTTGAAGCCAGTGTGCAGTCTGAAGATCAATCCCGCATCTCCAAGAAGGAGAAGAAAAAGAAAATCGTCCAACACACTGATCAGGCATTGACTCCTGCTACCATCTTGCGTGAAGAGCATATTGATCTGTCAAGTGATGAAGATCTTGCAGATGATGCCCTTGAGCAACTGATCAAGAGCAAGGAAGAAGCAGAGATTTTCAACAATTTGCCTCTCTTTGATGTGGCAATCATCCATCACTTCATCGATGAGTGGTTTGACACACCAAACATCAGCTTTGAAGATCTGCAACTTCCTATTGGCCTCAGCGTCTCATTCAACGGTGCCATTGCTTCTGAGCTTGCTCTAGCTCAGCGCATCGTTGAACTGAAGAGCAAAATCGACTATGAAAAGGCTCAGTTCAAGAAGCATATGGCTGCACTCAATGTGCAAGACGTCAAAAACTTCAAGGTCATCCTGCACGACCTCAAAGAAGCCTTTCTCAAGAAGCGTGAAGAAGCCAGAGGCTCTCGAGAACGCATGAAGAGCCTGGCTGACAAGTGCGTGCTTGCCTACAATGAGGCAGAGAAGCGCAAGGCTCTTGGCCGTCCTGGCATTGACCCCAGAATGGGTGCGAAGAAGAAGAAGTCTTCAACTGACCAAGCTGCATCTTCAAGGCAGGAAGAGCCCCGCATTGTCTTCCCAAGCAGTATGACAGGCTCGAAGCCAAAGGTCAGGTCAACCGCTTCTGAACAGAAGAAGACGAGGGCTGCTGAGGCTGAAGCTAGAAAGAGGAAGCATCCTGAAGCCTCTGATGTTGCTCCCTCCAAGAAGAAGCTCAAGACCAAGAAGAATCGGGCTGCCCCCACAGAGCCTTTGATTGTTGAACCTATTTCTATGGTTCGCCCTGCCTCTGCTATTCAACAAAGACGGATGTTAGTTCATGAGCCTGCTCCCACAGAGGCTCATGAAGCTGAAGACATTCCAGCAGTTGACCCCATCACTGCTGAAGACATTGGTCCCCAAGACAATGTTGAAGATGATGACGTTCTTCCTCAGATCGAACCAAATCCGGTATCATCGCCTGTTCTGATGAACAGCGAACTCATCAGCATTGGTTGTCCTCTGACGCCAATTGCTCAGGATGCATCGTGGGCTGATCACCCACAGCAACAAGACTCCCCAAGTACTCCCCAACAACAACAAGTCACTCCCCAACAGCAACAACAAGAAAAAGAGGAAGACTTTGAGGACCAGCCAACTCCATCTCCAAAGGCGTCGCCAGCATTACGCAGGCTTCGCAAAGGACAAAGGCCTCAAGCCCCTCTTTCGAGTGTTCCAGAAAGAGAAGTGCACGACCAACCTGTTGCACGTCAAGTGTTTTCAGAAGCCACTTCAACTGTGAATGTCTCCGAGTCTGAAGCCAAAGCTGCTGAAGACAATCCGGCTGCACCAGCCGAAGACACCCAAGAAGAAGTAGAACGTGTCCCTACACCCCCTGTTATTGAAGAAGTTATTCCTGATATCAACGTGCCAGTGCCCGACCCTCCAGCTCAGCAAGTGGAGGTTGAAAACATTGAGGCTGCCACCACCAACAACAATGAAGCCAATGACGTTGTCATGGCTGAAGCAATTGTGGAGCCTGCACCAACTGCTCCAGACGTCAATGAAGCAAATGTGCCTGAAGCCAATGAGGCAACTGCTCCTGAAGAACCTGTTGGGCAGCCTGAAGCCTCAGTTGTAGCCACTGCTCCTGTTCCGCCACCAAGGCCTCATACAATTGAGCAAACGTACAACTATGGTCGGCTAATCACTGTCCGATGGCCCATTCTGGTCCCTCCGCCTCATGCCACTGGACCTCAATTTGAATATCATATTGGGTATAGGCCTCAGGTCAAGAAACCAAAGCCAAGACTGCCAAGGTTCCCAGGCACTGCCACATCTACTGGGTTATTCAATGCCAATGGCTTCAAGGCCCACAACACTTTCTTTGACAGAGCAAAGAACCCCTATACAAGGCCAAGGATATCATCTGATCATTTCTGGAGTTATCAACAATGAAGCTATTACTCTTGTGTTCTGTATGATCAAGGGTGCATTTCCCTCATATGCACCTCGACACTGAAGCCATTGCCGGACTGCCGTGCTTAGAAGAAGCACTTGACTGCTTTCGAGATGCAGGTCTGCTTGGCTTTGTCACAGACAAAGAACACTGGATCGAAGAGCTTTTGCTTCAATTCTATGCTACCCTCCACATCCGCGGCTACTACAGAGACACGAAGACATGGGTTCTCGAGTGGATGGCTGGCAATGTTCGTCATGAAGCCAAAGCTATGGACATCATTGAGCTCACTGGCCTTCCCACTCCCAGAGAACTGTTTGAACCAGATTGCCAACTTCACCGCGATGCTCTGGAAAGCATCTTCCATAAGCCTGAGCCCAACATGAGTCAGATGTTGAGCATGATGAAGCCTCTGCCACATGACGCTGAATACCCTCAGGAATTCTTTGTTGATGACCTTGAGTATCTTCCTCGCACCATATATCACATCATCAGGCAAACTCTATGGCCAATCAAAGGGCATTCATCATCTCCAAAGCTTGAAGGAGCCATGAAGACATTGGTCTTTTATATCCTCGATGGCATTAGCTTCAACACGCAAGAATTCTTCATCAGGCAATTGGCTGCATCTGGATCTGATCTTTTTGGCTTGAAATTTTATGCTCCATGGGTCATGCGCCTCATCAAGATGCACTCTGCTGTCAACTATCAGCCCACTGCTCGCAATCATTTATTCTTTCTACCAGAGGTTGACATGTCAGTGGAAGCCATATACCCTGAGCCTGCCAAGAAGCCTCTTTGTCTTCAAAATGCGGATCATCATAGCTTCTCTCAACCCATGGAAGGCGTCCAAGCTGTGACTCGTGTTTATCCTCTTGCTGGACACACTCGTCTGCCGCACCATGCGCAGACTGAAGCTACTGAGAGCACTATTGGCCAAAGACCCAGGAAGCGCTCACGCATCCTCAATGATCGTGAACTTCTTGTGGCGCTGCATCAAAAACAAGATAAGCATCACTACTGGCTCAAGCGACAGATGCAAAGCCTCTTGGTGGACATCAATCGCATTCGAAACCTTGCCACCAAGAATGCTTTTGTCACTCACGAGACCTGTCGGCGGTCATGGAAGAGTTTGACACTGCTCAGTGCTGAAGCAGATCTTCAAGACGATGGCTTCACTGAACGCTTCAAGTTTGACTCCACTCCTCCACGGAATGCAGTCCTACGTCACACTCCATCCCTTGAAGACTCTGACTATTCTTCCTCCGCGGCAACAGTCAATGCCAGAGTGATCGATGATGAAGCCGATACTACTTCACCGCCACCTACTTCTGTGCGCATCAACAGTGCACCAAGCTCGTCTGCATCGCCAACCAACAACGACAACCCTGCTGCTTCATCTACTTCTTCTGAGGACGAGTAGATGCTCTATGTCTTCAAACCTTTTTGGTCCTTGCTGACAAAAGGGGGAGAAGCATATGAGTTTGATAGTCTTCAAGCGGGTTCATATGGGCGGTTGCGTTATATTTTGCCTAGTGTTTACAACTCTCGCTTTCTGATACATTTGGTTCTTTGAGTTGTAATACTTAAACTTGATGGTCGTCTGCTACTTATTTGCTTTACTGTGATGCGATGATAAATTCCGCATGTGCGACGATAACTTCCGCACTTAGATCATTTTGCAGACGTCCATTTTTCATTATGCATGTCATTCTCTTAGTTATATCATTTCATGCATGATGAATTATCTTCATAAGTTGAAGAGGATCTCCACGATACAACCTGCCATGTGCATTTGCATTCCAAAAGCAAACTACTTACATGCACATCTTCAGGGGGAGCCTTTGCCACTTATGAAGACAATTCCCTATCCTTTACAATTTCACATACTTTATCCCCATTGAAAACTTCAACCAGTTTGTCATCAATCACCAAAAAGGGGGAGATTGTAAGTGCATCTAGTGCCACCCCTAGATCGTTTTGGAGTATTGACGACAAATGTGGTTGAGGGACTAATGCGTTTGTGAGAACTGCAGGATAACGCAGGTAGTGTCCCTCATTGATTTGGTTTACCTACCGGAGATGACCCCTAAAAATGTATGAAGACATTGAAGACAATGGTGGTATGTGAAGATATTCACATTGAAGACTATGACATGAGAAGACATTGAGTGAAGACTATGGAGCGTGAAGACTGTGTGTTTTCGTTGTTTCCTTTTCTTCTTTGTTGAGTCATAGGAACCACCGTACTGTTAAGTGGGGTCCAAGTGAACTAAGTCAGAATGACTGAAGTGATGCTCAACCCAAATCATATGTCTTCGAGTGAAGACAATGAGAGCAAATCTTATCCAGAGTCGGATGAGTCAGCTTTGCTTGTAGCCCAAGTAAAGTTGCCGTGTGTGTTTGAAATCTGACCATTGGAACACGTGTCAGTTCCTTAGTGACCCAGGGTCATTTCGGACATATCAGGTCGGGTTGCCTAGTGGCTATAAATAGCCCACCCCCTATACCATAAATTGGTGGCTGCTCAGAGTTAGTGCACGGCTTTTGTCGTTTGGGAGCAACCCACCTCGAAGCCTTTGAGAGAGAGAAATCCTTGCGAGGACAAAGCCCAAACACCCAGAGCCAAAGAGTGTTAGGCATCACTGAAGTCTTTCTGTCTGTGTGACCTGAAGACTTATTACACTTGAGGATTGTGAATCCTCCAGCCGGTTAGGCGTCGCGTCCTGAGCATCCAAGAGTCATTGTGGATCGCCAGTGAACGAAGTCTGTGAAGGTTTGGGAGTCTACCTTGAAGACTTACCAGAGTGATTAGGCGAGGACTGTGTGTCCTTAGCTCAAGGGGAATAAGGTGAATACACGGTCTTCTGAGTTGAATCTCAGCCTCCCCAACCAGATGTATAGTTGTCACAGCAACTGGAACTGGTCCAACAAATCATGTGTCTTCAACAAGTGACTAGTTCTATCCTCTCCCTTCCTTTACTTGAAGCTTGTCTTCGTGAAGTCATTGCCTACTTGTCGTATCTGTTTGACTTCATTGCTTGACTACTTTTGTTGATTGGCTTCATACTATCTTCCATCTTGATCCTTACTACCTCGCTACTATTAGTCTTGTACTTTCTTGTTATTGCATACTTGACTATGGTTTGCTTGTTGTAGTTTATCTTCCGCTGCATATCAATTAGGTCATTTCTACTGTTTGTCTTCAAAACTTCCATGTTTTGAAGACTTTCATAAAAATCGCCTATTCACCCCCCCTCTAGTCGATAACTAGCACATTCACAAACTCTAAGTAAAGGGAGGGAGAGGATAGAACCAGTCACTTGTTGAAGACACAGGATTTGTTGGACCAGTTCCAGTTGCTCTGACAACTGTACGTCTGGTTAGGGAGGCTGAGATTCAACTCAGAAGACCGCGTCTTCACCTTATTCCCCTTGAGCTAAGGACACACAGTCCTCGCCCAATCACTCTGGTAAGTCTTCAAGGTAGACTTCCGAACCTTCACAGACTTCGTTCACCGGCGATCCACAATGACTCTTGGATGCTCAGAACGCGACGCCTAACCGGCTGGAGGATTCACAGTCCTCAAGTGTAATAAGTCTTCAGGCCATGCAGACAAAAAGACTTCAGTGATGCCTGACACTCTTTGGCTCTCGGTGTTTGGGCTTTGTCCTCGCAAGGATTTCTCTCTCTCTCAAAGGCTTCGAGGTGGGTTGCTCTCAAACGACAAAAGCCATCCACTAACTCTAAGCAGCCACCAATTTATGGTGTAGGGGTGGGCTATTTATAGCCACTAGGCAACCCGACCTGATATGTCTGAAATGACCCTGGGTCACTAAGGAACTGACACGTGTTCCAACAGTCAGATTTCAAACACACACGGCAACTTTACTTGGGCTACTAGCAAAGCTGACTCATCCAGCTCTGGATAAGATTTGCTCTCATTGTCTTCGCTCGAAGACATAGGATTTGGGTTTGAGCATCACTTCAGTCATTCTGACTTTGTTCACTTGGACCCCACTTAACAGTACGGTGGTTCCTATGACTCAACAATGAAGAAAAAGGAAACAACGAAATGACACAGTCTTCGCGCTCCATAGTCTTCACTCAATGTCTTCTAATGTCATAGTCTTCAATATGAATATCTTCACATACCACCATTGTCGTCAATGTCTTCATACATTTTTAGGGGTCATCTCCGGTAGGTAAACTGAATCAATGAGGGACACTACCTGCGTTATCCTGCAATTCTCACACACGCATTAGTCCCTCAACCAAGTTTGTCGTCAATACTCCAAAACCAACAAGGGGTGGCACTAGATGCACTTACAATCTCCCCCTTTTTGGTGATTGATGACAAACTGGTTGAAGTTTTCAACGGGGATAAAGTATGTGAAATTGTAAAGGATAGGGTATTGTCTTCATAAGTGGCAAAGGCTCCCCCTGAAGTTGTGCATATAAGTAATTTGCTTTTGGAATGCAAATGCACATGGCAGGTTGTATTTGTGGAGATCCTCTTCAACTTATGAAGATAATTCATCATCCATGAAATGATATAACTAAGAGAATGACATGCATAATGAAAAATGGACGTCTGCAGAATGATCTAAGTGCGGAAGTTATCATCGCACATGCGGAATTTATCATCGCATCACGGAAAAGCAAATAAGTAGCAGACGACCATCGAGTTTAAGTGTTACAACTCAAAGAACCAAATGTATCAAAGGCGAGAGTTGTAAACACTAGGCAAAATATAAAGCAACCGCCCATATGAACCCGCTTGAAGACTATCAAACTCATATGCTTCTCCCCCTTTTGTTAGTAAGGACCAAAAAGGTTTGAAGACATAGAGCATCTACTCATTCCCATGAGGAGTAGATGAAGCAGCAGGGTTGTCATTGTTGTTTGGCGGCACAGACGAACTTGGTGCAATGTCGATGCGTGTAGAAGTAGGGGGTGGTGAAGTAGCATCGTCTTCATCATCAATCACTTTGGCATTCACAGTTGCCGCGGAGGAAGAATAGTCAGAGTCTTCAAGGGATGGAGTTCGACATAGGACAGCATTCCGTGGAGGAGTGGAGTCAAACTTGAATCTTTCAGTGAAGCCATCATCTTGAAGATCTGCTTCTGCACTGAGCAGCGTCAAACTCTTCCATGATCGCCGACAGGTCTCGTGAGTGACAAAAGCATTCTTGGTGGCAAGATTTCGAATGCGATTGACGTCCACCAAGAGGCTTTGCATTTGTCGCTTGAGCCAAAAGTGATGCTTGTCTTGTTTCTGATGCAGTGCAACAAGAAGTTCTCGGTCATTTAGGAAGCGAGAGCGCTTCTTAGGCCTTTGGGCAATTGTGCTCTCAGTAGCTTCAGTTTGCGCATGGTGAGGCAGACGAGTGTTCCCAGCCAGTGGATAGACACGAGTTACTGCTTGGTCTCCTTCCATAGGTTGAGTGAAGCTTTGGTGATCAGCATTTTGAAGACAAAGAGGCTTCTTGGCAGGCTCAGGGTATATGGCTTCAACTGACATATCAACCTCTGGTAGAAAGATCAGATGATTGCGAGCAAAGGGCTGATAGTTGATAGCAGAGTGTAGCTTGATGAGGCGCATGACCCATGGAGCATAGAATTTCATGCCAAAAAGGTCAAAGCCAGACGCAGCCAGTTGCCGGATGAAGAATTCTTGTGTATTGAAGCTTATGCCATTGAGGATGTAAAAGACCAATGTCTTCATGGCTCCTTCAAGTTTTGTAGCTGATGAATGCCCTTTGATAGGCCATAGAGTTTGCCTGATGATGTGATATATTGTGTGAGGCAGATACTCAAGGTCATCAACAAAGAACTCCGTTGGGTATTCAGCGTCAGGTGGCAGAGGCTTCATCATGCTCAACGTCTGGCTCATGTTGGGCTCTGGCTTATGGAAGATGCTCTCCAGTGCATTGCAGTGGAGTTGACAATCAGGTTCGAACAGCTCTCCGGGAGTGGGTAGGCCTGTAAGCTCAATGACGTCAAGAACTTTGGCTTCATGACGAACATTTCCTATCATCCACTCAAGAACCCATGTCTTTGTATCCCTGTAGTAGCCGCGAATGTGGAGGGTAGCATATTGAAGCAAAAGTTCCTCGTTCCAATGTTCTTTTTCTGTCACAAAGCTGAGCAGACCTGCATCATGAAAGCAGTCAAGTGCTTCTTCTAAGCATGGCAGTCCAGCAATGGCTTCAGTGTCGAGGCGCATATGAGGGAAAATGCGCCCTTGATCATACAGAACGCAGGAGTAATAGCTTCGCTGCTGATAGCTCCAGAAACGATCAGATGATATTCTTGGCCTTGAGTAGGGGTTCTTTGCTTTGTCAAATAAGGTGTTGTGGGCTTTAAAGCCATTTGCATTGAAGGACCCTGTAGAGGTGGCAGTACCTGGGAACCTTGGCAGTCTTGGCTTTGGTTTCTGGATCAGAGGCCTATACTCAACATGATAATCAAACTGAGGACCAGAGGCATGAGGCGGAGGGACCAGAACAGGCCATTTGACAGTGATTAGCTGACCATAGTTGTATGCTTGCTCAATTGTATAGGGCCTTGGTGGCGGAACAGGAGTAGTGGCAACAACAAAGGCGTCAGGCTGCACAACAGATGCTTCAGGAGCAGTTGCATCATAGGCTTCGGGCACATTGGTTGGTGCAGGCTCCACATTTGTTTCAGCCATGACTACGTCATTGGCTTCATTTGTGTTGGTGGTGGCAGCCTCAAGATTTTCAACCTCCACTTGATGAGTTGGAGGGTCGGGCACTGGCACATTCACATCAGGAACAGCTTCTTCAGTAATGGGGGGAGTAGGGACACGTTCTTCTTCTTGGTTGTCATCGGCTGATGCAGCCAGATTGTCTTCAGCAGCTTTGGATTCAGACACGGAGACATTCACAGTCGGAGTGGCTTCTGGAAACACTTGACGTGCAACAGATTGGTGGTGCACTTCTCCTTCTGGAACACTCGAAAGAGGGACTTGAGGCCTTGGTCCTTTGCGAAGCCTGCGTAATGCTGGCGACGCCTTTGGAGATGGAGTTGGCTAGGCCTCATCCTCTTCTTCTTGCACAGGTGGTGTGACTTGTTGTTGTTGGGGAGTACTCGGGGAGTCTTGTTGTTGTGGGTGATCAGCCCATGATGCATCCTGAGCAATTGGCGTCAAAGGACGACCAATGCTGATGAGTTCGTTGTTCGTGAGAACAGGCGATGATACCAAGTTGTGTTCAATCTGAGGAAGAACTTCATCATCTTCAACATTGTCATTGTGACCAATGTCTTCAGCAGCGGTGGGATCAACTGCTGGAATGTCTTCAGCTTCATGAGCCTCTATGGAAGCAGGCTCATGAACTATCATTCATCGTTCTTGGAGTTCAGATGCAGGGCGAACCATTGAGATAGGTTCAACAACTAAGGGCTCTGTGGGAGCAGCCTGATTCTTCTTGGTTTTGCGCTTCTTCTTGGAGGGAGCAACATCAGAGGCTTCAGGATTTTTCCGTTTTCTGGCTTCAGCCTCGGCAGCCCTCGTCTTCTTCAATTATGAAGCGGTTGACCTGACCTTTGGCTTCGAGCCAGTCATGCTGCTTGGGAAAACTATGCGAGGTTCTTCCTGCCTTGAAGGTGCAGATGGGTCAGTTGATGGCTTCTTCTTATTTGCAGCCATTCTGGGGTCAATGCCAGGACGACCAAGAGCCTTGCGCTTCTCAGCCTCATTGTAGGCTAGCACACACTTGTCAGCCAGACTCTTCATGCGCTCACGAGAGCCTTGAGCTTCTTCGCGCTTCTTGAGAAAGGCTTCTTTGAGCTCGTGCAGCATGATCTTGAAGTTTTTGACATCTTGCACGCTGAGCTTTTCCACATGCTTCTTAAACCGAGCTTTCTCATAGTCGATCTTGTGCTTCAGTTCAATGATGCGCTGAGCAAGAGCTAGCTCAGAAGCAATGGCGCCATTGAAGGAGACGCTGAGGCCAATGGGAAGTTGCAGATCTTCAAAGCTGAGATTTGGGGTGTCAAACCACTCATCACTGAAGTGATGGATGATTGCCACATTGAAGAGAGGCAAATCATTGAAGATCTTTGCTTCTTCCTTTCTCTTGATCAGTTGCTCAAGAGCATCATCTACAAGATCTTCATCGCTGGACAGATCAATGTGCTCTTCTCGCAGAATGGCAGCAGGAGTCAATGTCTGATCAGTATTTTTGACGATTTTCTTTTTCTTCTCCGTCTTCTTGGAGATACGTGATAGATCTTCAGACTGGACACTATCTTCAGGAGGTGCAGTGGCTAGTGGCTTCACACGTGAAGCTTTTGGAGGAGCAGCTGATCTTGAAGCCTTAGCCCTCTTTGGCTTCTGCGGCTTTGGAGTAGGAGCTGGGGCTTCATCAGTGTCAGCATCATCATCAGAATGATCCACTTTGGCACCTTGGACTGAGATGTGAGTGATGAGGCCATCAAGGTTATAGAAAGGACAGATGACATTGGGTTTTGCATCACGTGAGCCGTCAGCACGGGGAGCAGAGAGACCAGGGTTGAAGTCTAATCCCAATGACTTCTTGTTTTCCTTGGCCGATGCCATTGCGTGCTGGAAGTTGCGCTTGAAGATATTATGGTCACGACACCAGAGGAATGACGATGGGTCGGCATTTTCAGGCTGAGGTCCATGAACCATACAAGGATAGAAACCCTATGCAATAGCTTCAGCTCTGTTCTTGGGTGGAAGGCCTCGAAAGAGGATATCACCCCAAGGACTTTTGATAGTATTCTTCTCAGCGTATTCCTGGGTCACGAACTTGTATTTGAACCATTGTTCAGCCCAATATCGTCGAATCCATTGGTTTCATGTCTTCAGGATCTGTCTTGTAAAGCTCTTTTAATCGAACTCTTTACCATTGTCGTCGGGACCCAGATGGTGTTTGGCTGGCATTGGCGTCATGTAACCTTTGCAATCTTGCATTCCAAACTTCTTCAGACAATCTTTGAGGTATTTTTCTTGAGATATGAAGATGCCATTCCTTGGCTGACGAATTTGAAGACCAAGGAAGAACTTCAGCTCACCCATCATGGACATCTGATATTGCTCTTGCATCATGTATCCAAACTCATCACTATACTTCTGGTTAGTGCAGCCGAAGATAATGTCATCCACATATATTTGGCACACAAACAGTTCACCATCATATGTCTTCGTGAAGAGTGTGGGATCGAGGGATCCAGGTTTGAAGCCTTTGCTCTTCAGGAAGTCTTTGATCGTATCATACCAAGTGCGAGGAGCTTGTTTGAGGCCATACAGTGCTTTGTTTAGCTTGTACACCATATCAGGATGTTTTGGATCTTCAAAGCCAGGTGGTTGAGCGATGTATACTTCTTCTTCAATCTTGCCGTTGAGAAATGCACTCTTCACATCCATTTGATATAGCAAGATGTTGTGGTGGTTAGCATAGGCTAACAGTATGCGAATAGCTTCAAGCCTAGCCACAGGAGCAAATGTTTCATCGAAGTCAATTCCTTCAACTTGAGTACATCCTTGAGCCACAAGACGTGCTTTGTTTCTGACGACTTGACCATGCTCATCTTGCTTGTTTCGATATATCCATTTTGTGACAATAATGTTATGCTTGCGAGGGTCAGGATGCTTGACAAGTTCCCAAACATTGTTCAGCTTGAACTGTTGAAGTTCTTCTTGCATAGATTGTATCCATTCAGGTTCCATAAAGGCTTCAGCAACTTTCTTAGGTTCTGATATTGACACAAAAGAAAAGTGCCCACAGAAATTTGCTAACTGTGTTGCTCTTGAGCGAGTAAGTGGACCAGGTGCATTGATGCTATCAATTATCTTCTCAATTTGTACTTCATTTGCAACTCGAGGATGAACTGGACGAAGACCTTGCTCATGCTGATCATTGTCATCATTGGGAGGATTGTCTTCAGTCTGAGCATTGTCTTCAGGTTGGTTAGGTGCAGAAATGATAAGTTCCTCTTCAGGTTGTGCTTCAGAAGGCATGATTTCACCAGTTCCCATCAGCTTGATAGATTCGCTGGACGGAGCTTCGTCTAGTGTACTTGGCAGGAGCTCTCTTTGTGAACCATTGGTTTCATCAAATCGCACGTCCACAGTTTCGACGATTTTGTAGAGATAGAGGTTGAAGACTCTGTAAGAGTGCGAGTCCTTTCCGTAACCGAACATGAAGCCTTCGTGAGCTTTAGGTGCAAATTTTGACTTGTGATGGGGATCCTTGATCCAGCACCTAGCTCCAAATACTCTGAAGTAGCTGACATTTGGCTTCTTGCCAGTAAGGAGCTCATAGGATGTTTTGTTCAAAAGCTTATGGATGTAAACACGGTTGATGACGTGACATGCTGTATCAATAGCTTCAGGCCAGAACTTTCTTGGTGTCTTGTACTCGTCGAGCATTGTTCGAGCCATCTCAATGAGGATTCTGTTCTTGCGCTCTATGATGCCATTTTGCTGAGGTGTGTATGGAGCAGAAAACTCATGAGTGATTCCCATTGTATCCAGATAAAGATCAAGTCCGGTGTTCTTGAACTCAGTGTCGTTGTCACTTCTGATATGCTTGATATTGACGCCATAATTGTTCATGGCTTGATTGGCGAAGCGTCTGAAGACATCTTGCACTTCAGTCTTGTAGAGAATTATGTGCACCCATGTATATCTTGAGTAGTCATCAACAATGACGAAGCCATAGAGACAAGCAGTTGTTGTGAGGGTAGAGTAGTGAGTAGGGCCAAATAAGTCAATGTGTAACAGCTCGAAGGGTTGAGATGTCGTCATGATTGTCTTCGAGGGGTGCTTTGCCCTAGTCATCTTTCCAGCTTCGCAGGCACCACACAAATGATCCTTCTTGAACTTGACACCCTCGATGCCTATGACATGCTTCTTCTTGGCGAGTGTGTGTAAGTTCCTCATGCCTGCATGCCCCAGCCTCCGATGCCAGAGCCAGCATTCTGAAGCTTTTGTAAGAAGACATACGGCAAGCTATGGACCTGTTGAGAAATCTACCATGTATAGATCATCTTTACGATACCCTTCAAAGACTAGAGACTTGTCAGATTCCATTAGTACAAGGAAACGATATTTTCCGAATAGCACAATCATGTTCAAGTCACAAAGCATCGAGACAGACATTAAGTTGAAACCAAGGGATTCAACAAGCATCACTTTATCCATGTGTTGATCCTTTGAGATTGCAACTCTACCTAGACCCAATACCTTGCTTTTACCAGTGTCAGCAAATGTGATGTGACTCTTGTCTGATGGACGTAAGGTTGAGTCCATGAGAAGACTTCGATCACCAGTCATATGATTAGTGCATCTGCTGTCCATAATCCATTCTGAAGCATGAGGTGTCATACCCTAAAGTACAGTTAGGGGATAGGCTTCACCAAGAGTATTGTGAAGCATAAACATTTTACGGGCAAGAGGATTATTAAAGCTCAGATCAAGATTAGGACAGATAGGATGAATGGCAAACGATTCAGGAACAAAATACATAGTGAGACCATTTGGGCATTTGATCTTGCGCCCTACAAGATGTTTTAGGTCCCCAGCAATAGCATCAGACGCCTTTGATTTTCGGCAGGAGACCCTTCCCTGCAAAAGAAAGTTAATTCTTCTTAACCACCCACATCTTCAGGGGTGGCTTAGAAGTAATGAGTCTAAGTGCAGCATCTGAGAACTTCGGCTTTGGAGCCCTAGCAAATAGCCTTGCAGGATATGAATGATACTCATATGAATAAGCAGAAAAGTTCTTAGTTCTATGAACATAGCGGTTTGAAGACACACGCTCATATTCATAAGTTTGAGTACGGTTTCCCTGCAAAACATTGGCGTTAGGGTGACTCAGGTGAGTCCTCTGTCTGTATGAAGCCTTTGGACCATATGACGCCTTAGGTCTGGGGTTTGTCTTCATCCCAGGTGGTGTCAAGATCACAATCACTGGAAGATTCTCAAGACAGCTTTTGGGAACCCAGATCTTCTTCATGGGTGGTCCATTCCTACAGTTAGAACCAATATACCTGGCAAACACTTCACCACTCTGATTCTTGAACAGCTTATAGTTTGCATCAAGGGATTCATCAATTATAATAGGATTAGCACAGGTAAAGCCAGATAAGGTGGATGGATCCACTGAAGGTCCCTTTGCAGCAACCCATATGGTTTTGGGATACTGCTCAGGCTTCCAGTAGGAACCATCAATATTCATTTTCCTCTCGAACCCAACACCCTCTTTCCTAGGGTCTCGGTTCAGAATCTGCTTTTTGAGGACATCGCAAAGTGTCTAATGTCCTTTCAGACTTTTATACATCCCTGTTTCAAGCAATGTCTTCAACCTAGCATTTTCATAAGCAATAGTAGTGGTATCCTCCGCAGAGGGGTTAGTTACCACATCAGTAGTTGAAGACAATGCAACAGTAGCAGCAGCGAAACATTTAGCAACAGAGGTAGCGTTATCACGCTCAAGGCATTTTAGACATGGTGGTTCAAATCCATCCTGAGCGGGACTGATCTGTTGAGCGCGAAGTGACTCATTCTCTTTTTGAAGATCTTCATGAGCCGCTCTCGATTTCTCAAGCTCTGCTTCCTTTGAAGATAATCATAGGAGAGCTTTTCATGAGTGGTTGAGAGCGTTTCATGACGACTTTCAAGTTCTTGGTACTTACCATGAAGATTTTTTATGTCTTCAACTAAGGACTGTGAACGTGTCATTTCCGTGTCCAACAGGTCATCGCTTTTGTCTAACAGTTTTTGAGTATGTTCCATAGCTCTTTGTTGTTCAGTTGCAATTTTAGCAAGTGTTTTGTAGCTGGGTTTGGATTGACAATCAGAGTCATCTTCACTTGATGTTTGAAAGTAAGCATCACGTGATTTTACCTTGGCACCACATGCCATGAAGCAGTAGGTGGGAGCAGGGTCGTCCTTGTCATCAGCATCAGCGTTGGTGTGGAAGTCATTGTCTTCAGTGTTGAAGATGGACTTGGCAACATAGGCTGTGGCTAGAGCCAGACTTGCAACGCTAGGGTCAGACTCCTCTTCAGACTCCACCTCCGCCTCCTCAGAAGAAGACTCCTCCTCTGAATCCATTTCCTTGCCAACAAAAGCACGAGCCTTGCCAGATAAGATCTTCTTATGAGATGAAGACTTTGATGAGGACTTGGAAGAAGACTTTGAAGATTTCTTCTTCTTCTTGTCATCAGAATCATATTCCCTGCTCTTCTTCTTCTTCTTCTCATTGTCCCACTGTGGACACTCAGAGATATAGCGTCCAGGTTTCTTGCACTTGTGACATGTTCTCTTCTTGTAGTCATGAGTGGAAGCTTCATCATTTCTTGAGCTAGATCGTGAAGACTTTCTGAAGCCCTTCTTCTTAGTGAACTTCTAGAACTTCTTCACAAGCACAGCAAGTTCCTTTCCAATGTCTTCAGGATCATCAGAACTGCAGTCAGATTCTTCTTCAGATGAGGAAACAACTTTTGCCTTCAAAGCGTGAGTTCGGCCATAGTTGGGACCATAGATATCTCTTTTCTCAGAAAGCTGGAACTCATGTGTGTTAAGCCTCTCAAGTATATCAGACGGATCGAGTGTCTTGAAGTCAGGGCGTTCTTGTATCATGAGGGCAAGGGTGTCAAAGGAGCTGTCAAGTGATCTCAGTAGTGCCTTGACGATTTCATGCTTGGTAATCTCAGTGGCACCGAGAGCATGAAGCTCATTTGTGATGTCGGTGAGGCGATCAAACGTGAGCTGGACATTTTCATTGTCATTTCTCTTGAAGCGATTGAAGAGGTTGCGAAGAACACTGATCCTTTGATCTCTCTGGGATGAGACGCCTTCGTTGACCTTGGATAGCCAGTTCCAGACTAGCTTCGACGTTTCCAGAGCACTCACACGGCCATACTGTCCTTTGGTCAGATGACCACAGATGATGTTCTTGGCAGTAGAGTCTAGTTGTATGAACTTCTTGACATCAGCAGGGGTGACACCTTCACCAGTTTTGGAAACGCCGTTCTTGACGACATACCAGAGGTCGACATGAATGGCTTCAATATGCATGCGCATCTTATTCTTCCAGTAGGAATATTCAGTTCCATCGAACACGGGGCAAGCAGCGGAGACTTGGATTATCCCTGCAGTTGACATAGCTAAAACTCCAGGTGGTTAAACCGAATCACACAGAACAAGGGAGTACCTTGCTCTGATACCAATTGAAAGTGCTAGTTATCGACTAGAGGGGGGTGAATAGGCGATTTTTATGAAAGTCTTCAAAACATGGAAGTTTCGAAGACAAACGATAGAAATGACCTAATGGATATGCAGCGGAAGATAAAACTACAACAAGCAAACCATAGTTAAGTATACAATAATGTGAAAGTACAAAGACTAATAGCAGCTTAGTAGTAAGGATCAGGATGGAAGATAGTATGAAGCCAACCAACAATAGTAGTCAAGCAATGAAGTCAAACAAGTACGACAAATAGGCAATGACTTCACGAAGACAAACTCTAAGTAAAGGGAGGGAGAGGATAGAATCAGTCACTTGTTGAAGACATAGGATTTGTTGGACCAGTTCCAGTTGCTGTGACAACTGTACGTCTGGTTAGGGAGGCTGAGATTCAACTCAGAAGACCGTGTCTTCACCTTATTCCCCTTGAGCTAAGGACGCACAGTCCTCGCCCAATCACTCTGGTAAGTCTTCAAGGTAGACTTCTGAACCTTCACAGACTTCGTTCACCGGCGATCCACAATGACTCTTGGATGCTCAAAACGCGACGCCTAACCGGCTGGAGGATTCACAGTCCTCAAGTGTAATAAGTCTTCAGGTCACGCAGACAGAAAGACTTCAGTGATGCCTAACACTCTTTGGCTCTGGGTGTTTGGGCTTTGTCCTCGCAAGGATTTCTCTCTCTCAAAGGCTTTGAGGTGGGTTGCTCTCAAACGACAAAAGTCGTGCACTAACTCTTAGCAGCCACCAATTTATGGTGTGGGGGGTGGGCTATTTATAGCCACTAGGCAACCCGACCTGATATGTCCGAAATGACCCTAGGTCACTAAGGAACTGACACGTGTTCCAACGGTCAGATTTCAAACACACACGGCAACTTTACTTGGGCTACTAGCAAAGCTGACTCATCCAGCTCTGGATAAGATTTGCTCTCATTGTCTTCGCTCGAAGACATAGGATTTGGGTTGAGCATCACTTTAGTCATTCTGACTTTGTTCACTTGGACCCCACTTAACAATACGGTGGTTCCTATGACTCAACAATGAAGAAAAAGGAAACAACAAAACGACACAGTCTTCGCGCTCCATAGTCTTCACTCAATGTCTTCTCATGTCATAGTCTTGAATATGAATATCTTCACATACCACCATTGTCGTCAATGTCTTCATACATTTTTAGGGGTCATCTCCGATAGGTAAACCGAATCAATGAGGGACACTACCTGCGTTATCCTGCAATTCTCACACACATATTAGTCCCTCAACCAAGTTTGTCGTCAATACTCCAAAACCAACTAGGGGTGGCACTAGATGCACTTACAGGGGGAACGTTTTTTTCGCGAAATATAGAGGCCCCTCCTGTGGGTCCTAGCTGTCAGGTGGAGGAATCATTATTTTGCGTGTAATAAGGAGGCATTTCCTTGCGTCTGGCCATGTACCCAGCTGTCAGCCTCTCCACGTACAATCCACTTTCGATGGATGTCGTTCATTGACCATGTTGACCAGGCCGCGCCGAGAGCACCAGGGCGGTGGATGACGACGAGGCCTAGGAAGGGAACGACACGGAGCCAGGGAATACTCAGCAGTTGTTTCCCACGCGGAGGAGTACGAGGGTTTACTGGTTCGTCTGCCGTCGCCGGAGAATAACAACATGTGTGGGTGAGTAGAGGGATGGCTAGGCTAGCTTTGGGAGTACGGTGGGGCCGTGAGGCCTGCGCGGCAGCATAGCCGGTCGCGGCAGGAGGGAGCAGGCAGTCCCGCCGACGCTTGTTTGAGCGGCTGGAGCATGAAGAGCAGAGATTGAAGAAGCACGACAGCCGTTGGATGGACATCCAAAAGTCACTGCTCTCGTGTGTTGACTAAGTTGACAGGGCGTTGTGTGTGCGTCAACCTTTTTTTATGAAAGCATACGTGTCAACCTGTAGTAGGCGCACAAGTCAGCCTCAAATCTGTGGAAAACAGCATACAGCCCATCTTCCATTATTTCTAATAATGTACAGCCCATTTGCTAATTCTTAAGAATTTTTTTGGAGCCCATCTTCCTTTTGTTAGCATTACACCCCATATTGTGGCCACGGTTAAAAAGTATACGAAATTTTGCATATTTCGGTGCGGTCAACTGTTTTTAATCCAGAAATATCGATTCACATTCAAACTATTTTTAAAAATAATTTATATAAATATAAAATCCAAATAATTGTCCATGCATAAAAATCAATGGAATTTAAGATCTTGTAATGAAAAAAATTGAAACTAATTCCCGGTTTGATGTGTTTTAAAAATGTACAGCCCATTTCTGGGCAAACCGAATGAAACTCTCCTCATCTTGAAAGATTTGCAGCCCAGCAGGGCCGATAAAGCAAGTAGGCCTTGTTTGGGTATTTCTTTAAAAAAATAGAACTGGGCTAGCCATTTTCAGCAAGAAAAAACACAACTGGGCTCATGATGTGGTAAACATAAATAAAACCCTGGCTAGACGGGCCACAGCCCCCGCACAGCCCCGTTGTTACCCTGATCCGTCGCTAAAACTAGTATAAATAACAACTGCTTGTTCCTCAAAAAAAACTGCGCGACTTGCTGGGTCCCTGGTGTCAGCCGCTCGTAGTGTAATTCTCTCGTTTATTGACTATGTTGACAATGGCGTGAGCCCCAGATGTCCAACCATTAGGAGGAACCATATTTTTGGGCTTGTACTATAGAGGCACTTGCTTGCGTACTGCCATGACGCTGGTGGGTCCCTACTATCATCCACTCCACGTACAGTCATCTCCTTGTTCCTCTCGGTTGTTGACAACGTTGACAACGCAAGAGGGTGGTGCACCGCGCACGGCGAGCAAACCAAGGCTGCAAGGCGGAGGACGACGGCGAGGCCTTGGACGGAACGAACATGAGCCGTTGAAGATGCGCCGGTCCAGTCGTAGGCGGAGGGGAGTATGAGGGTTGACTGGTTCGGGCGCGGGTGCGTGTTGGGGCTGACGTCGCCGGAGAATAACAGGATGTGTGGGGGAATAGAGGGAGGGACTGGCCAATGTTGGAGGGTACATACGGTAGGGCGGCGGAGGCGCGGCCAGCCATGGGAGGCGGGAGCAGGCGGAGCCGACGGGGTGGTTTGGTTTGGGCGGCTGGAGGAAGAAGAAGACAAGAGATAGAAGATACACGACAGATGTTGGATGTCAATCGAACGGCTGGTAGGCAGAATCGTTTGTTGACTGGCTAGTAAGTCGACACCACCTTGGATAGGCTATTTCCTCGCGGGTCCCAAATGTCAGAATCCAAATATTTCATGGTCATGCAGCCTTTCCTATGAAAATTTACAGCCCATTTGATGTGCTAGTTCGAAATAAGTTTGTGGGTGCTGGTGGGGGCTAATCACTTGGCTTCTGTAATGCATAGTGAGCTCAAGAAGCCGGCGAGAGTGATGTTATTTCCCTTTGTTGGGATTTGTTACAATATTTCACTCTAAATAAAACGAATGGCAAGCCATTTGCCTTGTTTGAAAGAAAATATGACAGTCACAGCCGAGTTGAAAAGGGCAGGAACATCTAACTCCAGCTTACAAACTGTACAAAAGCACGAGGGTTAATTGTTCATCAGGTTTACAAAAAACCAGATTGAAAAGGGCAACAACATCTAACTCCAGCACTGTTTTTGGCAGTCACAGTCAAATGGATCGGTCAGGTCCATAGAATGAACATCCTGGGTCGTAAAATTTACTGGATTATGACCACAATATGTTGTAAATAGAAGCCCGACACGTTCAGAAGCTCTTTTGCCCACCTGAAACTCCTTTTTTTGCTCTTCGACATACCCATCCGTCAAAACCATGCTGCTGATAAACGTAAGCCTGATGGACAATAGTAACCTCGCATTCAGTAGGAAGAATGTGACAAATCTTGTGTTTGCACAGTTGGCTACATATCGTTCTATCGTTATTGTCTTCAATCGAATCTCATGAGAAGTGAGAAAATCCCGATGCTTACGAATCCACCGATTGGTTATAACTTTCTTACCCCGTCCTGTTGCCTAAATAGACATGAAGATTGAAAACAGTTAAGGTCTAAAAGAAGAGTGTCGAAAGAGCAACAGCTGAACGGTTAATTCTAGTACACTATATGCGGGCTTCCAATGTGCGTGAAATTATCACCTTTATATACAACTTCTCCAGACATGGAAAGCATTGCAGCAAGCCAATAATCTTGTTCAGATCAAAACTATTCATTTGGATATATAAGATCTTGACAGAATCCAGCACCATTGATAGGCCATCCATGGAGAAACTCTTCATTGAGCATAGAACATAATATTAGTACAAAATGTGTACTCCAAGATGATATATAAATTATGCGCAGAAATTTAAAATGCAGCTTATGGTTACAAGTGTAGATGATAATATAAAGTACCTGAAGAATTGTGGAGCCAAACACCATATTGAAATGAGCACAGAGATCATGTATTACACCCAAGGTCTCCAGTTTAGGCGCAGAGAGGACGGTTATTTGCAATGGTGAATAACTAGAATCAAGGATCAACCTTTGAAGTGAAGGGGCATCTTGGATGATGATCTGCCTTCCGTCAAAACAAATTCCAATTCTTACAAGGTTAGGCGACTTTATTTGGAGACAACCGATTCTAACTATGAAAACAAGCACCAAGCACTCCAGCGCAGGGCAATTGGAGTGGACGATGCTGTGCAATGAGGCCTCCGATATACGAACCCGCACAAGTGAAAGTTTCTTGAGAAATGGGAGTCGAAGGTTTAGTACCAGATTGTCTGGTAGGTAGCACAGCGCAAAGGTGGCGGTGTGGAGAGAGGACAAAAACCGCGAGATGGACATCGGTGTTGAGGGCACAAGTTCATGGCGTTCGGTATGTGGTATGTGATTTCCAGGGGAATAGTAGAACTCAAGCAGCCGTAGTTCTATGAATTCAGGGGATTCTAGCCAGGCGTCCACCGTGCAGGGCATGGTATGCTTGCTCAGGTAGCATGACGGGATGCAGAGCCTTTGAACGGAGCCCTGGTGGGAGGAGATGATGGCTCTGGGGATTTCAAAATCATTGAAGAGAGATAGCTGACGACAGTCGAGATTAAGGGGCACGGTGCGCCATAGAGGGCGCCACCGAATTGAGAGGACTTGGGTGCGGCAGAAATCCTTGGTGGGGAGAAGCGAGATGATCTCCCCAAGGATGGCGTCCGGGAGATCGCTGATGCGGTCCACCCGAGATTCTACGGGTTCCTGGGATCCGGTGGGGGCGGGGTCGCCGCTTCTCCCCGCTGCTAGGTGCGGGATCTACAATAGGCGTCGCCGCTGGCGGGAGCCTCATCTTCTTGGCATTGGGGTCAGCCGAGTCCATTTTCCTCGAGGGCGTCGCGTCGCGCTCACGGATTTGAGCAGAGTAACGAATGACGAGCCTAGTTGTAGTGCGAGCGAAGAAGAAGGGGAGCTGGGGGTTTTCTGTAGGAGTGAGGAAGAAGGGGAGCTGGGGTTTTCTGTAGGAGTGATGTGAGGAATTTGGGGGTATGAGTGGAGCGAGCTGACGTGAGGTGGGTGGGAGCGAGGAGGAAGAAGAGCACCCAGGTTTTGGGGGGGGGGGTGTGCTGGGTGTGGGTAGCGCCTCTCATTCAATAAATATATGGGCTTTTGAATTGATTTTACTATTTACTAGTGTGGATGGGCTGTTTTGTCTTGGGCCCCGAGAAACAATTACTACTAGTACAGTGGAGACACTCTACAGCTACCTAGAAAAATAATTACTACTAGTACAGTGGAGACACTCTACCGCTTCTGGCTCCTCCTAGGTCATTGAAACGTCTCCCTCTACTAAATGTCATTATACTTTTGTTCACCGACATGCGGGCCATGCAGCGCACGGGCCCAAATGCCATCCACCAAATTAGAAGGCAGTATGCAGGCGGAGAGTCACCCCGGTCGTAGCGCGGTAGTAACGAGCCGTCGTATCACAAAACCCCAACTCCCCGCAGTCTAAGCTTGACGGACGAAGCAACCATCATTTCACTCTTCGCTGAATCCCCTTCTCCCTCACCATCTTCAAGAAAGGCAACACTTGCATCTACCACTGTTCTTCTCTCCGAACGAAGGAAAGGTAAGCGGATCCGTGATGTTGGTATATTTTCGTTCAGAGAAAAAGAATAACTTTTGCAAAGCAGTAACCGATCCTCACTCTCTTTTTTGTTTCATTGTCATTGCGATTGTGTTTTCCTTTCAGTGGTCTCCTAGTATTCGTCAGTTTCATGATGGACCAAGGAGAACCAGGCAAAGATCTCCCGATATTGGAGCAGACGCGGGAGGCTGATCCCCACGAGACAGAGAGCTCCAAGAAGATGGAGGCAACCACCGAGCCGACCCCAGATACACTCACGGCCACTACTGAGATGGTGAACGCCCCGTTTGAGGTTACAGCCCCCGTGGCACTGCAGGAGCAGTTTTCCCCCTTCGAGGATGTGTCCCCCCCTCCCCCCGCTGAGCTGCCCAAGGTGATTTCCTTCTTTGCCGATCTCGATTGTGGTTTTTCATCTAAGTATGTGGTGATTTTTTTAGAAAAGGAAGTATGTGGTGATTAATAATGCAAAATTTTGTTAGCTTCGATGCCATGCTATACATAGTGGTTTAAATAACTTGTGTTTCTTATACTGAAAAATAATTCAGAATTTGTTTATGTTTCAATTAGAGCCCTGATGCAGACAAGGATTGTGTGGTTGTACACGTCACTCGCTATGAGGCGGACGACCTGAATATACGCACTGGGAAAACAGAGTTCTTAGGTTGTTGGATCCTGGAAGCCATTTGCGGTTATACCAATGAAGAGTTGTATTCCAACCTCACTGTTGTCAGGCGTGTTGTCCAGGGTGTACTGAAGCACAAGAAGTTCAAAGCTACTCCTTCGTTTGTCAGGCATACTGTTCTTGTCAAGCTTACACAGGAAGATGATGTGGCATGCCTCCACAAACAAGTTTATCAGTGGCAAGGCCACAAGGTTGTCTTCATGAAGGTTCACAGGATTGAGCTGCTGCGGGACGTCCTCGATGATGTTCATGGCAAGGTCCGTCTTGTGTCCAGCCCAAATTAGATCGAGGCATGAAATAGTTGCCCCAGCTAGTGTTTAATAGTAGTTTGGATTGTGTCTAATTATCCGAACCTTGCCTGTTATCGACCCCTCTGGGGCTAGTACTCTGTTTGAATCCGTCTATGGGAACTGCTGCTACTTTTGTGTGCCCGTGAATCATGTGAGAACCATCGTAATTGTTGCCGAAATAGATGCGTCCTCACTAGTTTTTTCATGAATATGGCTTGGTAAGACATAAGTTGTCACGGTTTATCATACGAGTAGTGTGTGTTTTGATGAAATAGAGCACTGTGCACCGACGTATACATAAGTACTTATAAACACTGTTGGTGCTACCCCACTTGTAAGCAGTTGTGCAAAACACGGCACATTGGCTCAGCTCGCTTCAACACTAGGCTATCGACTAGCTAACAATCAACAATCTGTTGTCTGACATATAAGCAACTATGTATCTTGTTATAGTGGTTCATGCAGTTAATTGAGGCCACAATGTAATAAATTCCAAACGTTCACACGCTAGTCCAGCACTCATGTGGAACACTCACATTAAACTTGTCTTCATAAAAAACTTGAAAAGCATAAGTTAAGCAATTTTATACATCTCAATGATTCATACATAACAAACATATACTAGTTCACAGCAAAAGACAAAGTTGTGAGAAGGTTTACAAATCATGAAAAAACCAAGCAAGGGTTCTCTGAGCAAAGGGCCTCCCGGCAGGCTTAAATTTCCTGGAGTTCACTCTGGTTTTTTCTTGTTGCCACCATTCAGGGTTAGGTTCTCTCATTCCAGAATAACCAATTATAATTGTGGTCTCAGCTGGAACGCTGAACTGAACCATGCAGTATACTGACCATCTGAAATGCTTGTGCATTCCACTAAATTTAAGCACCGTTATTTGCAGAAATAAGCAAACCACAATGCCTCTTGTCCGCGCACCTGTCCGAAAAACCGCCATGCAGCTGTGCCAGCTAGTCCTTGGTCCATGGATGAACTGGTAGAAAGTGCATTCCGGAGTAGGATGCAGTTGTTTTCGCTCGTCCCTGCACTGCAATCAGGAAGTAAAACGTACGAATCAGCTTCTTTTAGATTGCGTTGGTCATTCTACCTTAGTTACTACTAATGTAGGGATACCTTGAAGACGGGAGGTTAGACGACGGCAACGAGGGATAGCCATCTCATTTTGCACAGTTGTACTAAAACTGAGTTGTGTGCTTTTGATTGCGCGGATAGAAACGATACGGAGACAGACATCCCAAAATGATCTGGAGACAGACATCCCTGTTTGCGCAAATAAGAAATATGGTTATTTAAACAGTGACAGATATTAGTACTTTCCCCCGTTTCCTCTTAGAACCAAGTCCTAGATTCATGATATAGCTTTCCCACTTTCTTCCCTGTTTGAACCAACACTTTGAGTCGACTGTATGAACTAGCTTTACTTCTAATAATAGTAGAAGTCTAGGTGGCTTTGGAACAGCGGACGGAAGTAGAAAAGGATCCACATGAAGGGAGCTGGGGCAGTAGAGCAAGGCAGGTTTCGAAGGAATATATACTTGAGGTCGTCGGCATGTGGCAAAGACGGCGTCGGGAGGCCGCATCTTGGCCACAATACCACAGGGAGGAAGAAGGGGTCGGAGGCCCTCCCAAGTCGGCGCTCTCTCGGAGAGAATGGCACGGCCGCCGATCGGGGCGCGCGGGCAGCCGTTGGTCTCCTCCATCGCCGCCGATGACAGCGTGAACGATGCACCTACACCCCTGCCCCGGTCGAGGTTGTCCGGTCGGATTTGTGACCAGCCGTGAGTTGAGAGAGAGTGTGGCCACCTATGTGTTGCTTAGATTTGGAGAGCATGAGAGGGTGAACGAGAGGAACCCTAGTAAAGCAAGTGCTAAGGCTCCTGCTTTTATATATAGTGGAGTGATTTTGTTGTACCAGCTTCAAAAAAATGCACTCCTACGTGTACCCGCGAGTGGGTGTGAAAGAACTAGTGTGTGCGTGCACCGCTTCTCTTCGTGAGAGTACAATATACTATGCCCAAAGAACGTTCGCCTCAAGAGTAATAGTATAAGTGTGTGACGTGTGAGCTAAAATAAAATGTGTGCGCCGTCTTTTGTTTTTTAGAAGTTCTGAGGGTAGGGTGTGAAGAGCACATATGTGTGTGACGTCTACCTGCAGATAGATGGTGGGTGCGATGTGCGAGTCTGCGAGAGGACTCGGGAGAGTCGTGACTCGTGAGGGTGTGTGTGCGTGAGAGAGAGGGGGGCACGTATCAATGCAATGCATGTGTCCGTAAATCATTATCCGACAAACATTCGCCACAGGACTTTTCCTGACGAACGCCGTAAGAACCGTTAGATCGGCATTCGATAGTGTCAGTTTTGCCATGTCATTTAACAGAACAGCCACTCCTCATACACACAAATCTTCCACGTGAATGTTAGCAACTGTCGTATGCTCCCTCCGTTCTGAAATGCAGTGCATATAGCTTTATTGAAAATTCAAACCTCGCAAACTTTTACCGAGTTTTCGTGTACCAAATTGCACATGTAGAATACCATGTATATATCATTTCATTCATCTTCGAGAGGTAACTATAAAGATGGGTGAGGAGTCTACAAAGAAAGACCATCGTATCACCCGCAGAAATTTCAAGCATCCTTTAGTGTCAAGGAATATCATAGGAACTCTATGTGATATGATTTTTATAGGATTTTTTCCTTTAGAGCCAATTGGTTCATAGGAATAGATTCATATACTCCACATTTCAAAGGAAATAAACATGATATCATTTCTATAGCTTTAGAGCCACTTGGTTCATATGAATGGATTCCTATACTCCCTTAATTTCAAAGGAAAATAAACATTAGCGTATATTCCATAGAAAAGTTCCTATGATATGAACCAAATTACATCTCTTTTCTAATCCCTCCTCATAGGAATTGAGATACATGTCATCTCTAGATTCAATAGAAAAGTTCCTATGATGTGAACCAAATGACATCTCTTTTCCAATCCCTACTCATAGGAATTGAGATGCTCCATGTCATCTCTTTCCCTACAACTTCCATGTATACATCTTCTATTCCTAAATAGATAGTACAACCCACTAGTAGCTTTTTTCCAAAACATGCAACTATGGCACAAGAACTATATAGTGTGGCAATAACTTTGGAAGATGGTCGCTGGATGAAGCTAACCCGACAGTGCAAAGATAGGCAAATCTGAGCACTACTGGCCGTTGGATATCATCAACATTCCACCAGATCTGCCACATGTACAATTTAGAAGACTCCATGGTTGAACTTAAGCATAATGCACAAACCTCAAAACACAAGCACTTCTCCTTTGTTCTAGAATCTTCTGTATCATAATTGATTGTATTTTCTAAATGAATTGCCATTATTTGTTTTTTACTTTATGATTTACAATGCACAACCCATGAATCTTAATATTTTTATAAAACTAATTGATTTTGAATGAGATGAACTATAAATACTAAACGAACATCTACATCATGCATATATGACTCAAAGCTTTACATGCTATAGTGTGTATTTATTCATAACTTGGTTTCGAAATCTCATGCGCTCAATACATGTGTACCTTACTAGTTTTGAGTAGAGTAGAAAATTTCACGCGGCCCCGGGTATATCAAAATGCAGGGCCCATGCATCATTGCCTTTCGGTCGAACCTACATCCACAATTTTTTGTACGTACTATATCTCCACTGGTCCCCGAACCCAAAATGCTGCCTCATTCCCGTAAAACCAACCGGCCCACAGATATTTAAGGCGTCGACTCGAACCCGTTTACTACGACATGGCCCCGCACGCTGTAGTACTCCTACAAACCCTACCACCGCACTCATCATCGGTTTTCTTCAAGAGGACGAGGGAGAAGCCGATTTGTAGTGGAGGTGCTTTCAAAAAAAAAGGATCTGTAGTGGAGACCCCTACCCTAGGGTGCCCTAGGTAGCTGTCGCACGCATCATTGTTTTCTCTTTTCTTTATGCTCTTGCGCCCTAGAGTGAAATGATGGTTGCTTTGTCTGTCCAGCTTAATGCGGGAAAGGTGGGGCTTTGTGATTTGTCCCCTCATCGCTCATTTTCTACTACTGCGGCGCTATGACCGGGGTGCCTCCAATTCCAACCGCTGCTCCAAACTGTAATTTGGTGCATCGCACATGGAACAAGACGGTGGATGAGCCACATGTCGGCCAAAGGGGTCCTGTTAAGTGTGTCGCCATTTCGTGTGCGGACTGACCCTGCTTGAGTTGCTACGCCAACACGATAGGAGCAGCCTACCACTTGGTTTTGCTCCTTGGTGAATCCCGACTATATTGATCTAAAAAGATATGTGCTGAACTACCCTCTCCGTCTCAGTTTTTTTATTTTTAGGCGTCTTGGTTTATAGGGCCTGCACGTAGTTCTAGGTCACCCATTTGACTAACTAAATATGAGTTACTATGTCACAAAAAGTATATCATTGGATTCTTAAGCGGATGTAGTTGTATTTAAAAGTCGAGGGCGGGGCTTTTCCTGCACGTTAGGCGGGGCAGTTCCGCCAAGTCGGCTCGACAGAGACGCGAGAAGACGAGGAAGTAGGCTACTGCAAACGTAGGGCTGTGTGATTTGACTGCGAGTTACTGCTGGACAGGTGGGGCCCCGTGATTTGACTTGCCATTATCATTTTAACTGCGGTGCTATGACCCGCGTGAGTCTCCCGATTCCTGACCACCTCCATACAGGTGCCTCTCCCAATGCTCCACCATGTAGTAGAGGCTAGCTCTTGCATGAGAGCCCATTTCTCCACTTTTTCCTTGCCTCTCTTTCCTCCACATATGCAAAAATGCCATGTAAAGCGCACTATTGTACTTACTTTTACTTGCTCCTACAGGTGGTTAAGCTTGCCACATAGGCATAAAGTCTGATGTGGCAAGTTAATCAAGAAGAGAGAGACTAGTTTGGTGACCCAAGGAAGAAACGGTGCTAAGTGCGTGTACCTAGGTGATAAGACATTTTTTAGTCTATAGCTAATTAAATGAAGCAAACTTAGCAACACCATTTCATTGGAAGAGGTCACTCCTTGGCAAATGCAATAAATACTAGTACTCCCTGTTTCCCATAATATAAGAATGTTTTTGGCACTACACTAGTGTCAAAAACGTTCTTATATTATGGGACGGAGGGAGTACGAAGAAAGAGATAGAGAGGAGTAAAAAAATATATCATGAACGGAGGAAGTATAGTAAAAATTCTCAACCTAGAACGGCGTGCATGCCATGTAGTAAACCAATACAGAGGAAGTATAGTAAAAATGAGGTGATTTTACCGAGCGATCGGCAGGGGAGCATGGCCTGTCATGCGGTCCCACGTGTCATGATGTACCAAGGCGATGTGTGTGTCCCTCTTGAGGCAAAAGCAATACTACGTGGTTTTAGATGATGGCGAACCGAAGTGTGGGATAATGGTTGCTTCGTCCGTCTAGGAAGGTGCGGCATTGTGATTTGACGTCTCATTGCTCATTACTACTACTGGGCCAGTACGAGAGGGGTGCATCCCCCCTGCTGTTCTGCACTGTTATTTGGTGCTTGACACGTCGACCCGGTTGCTATATGTCCCACATGTCGGCGACAGGAAGTACAGAATTCATGAAAGGGAGCGTCGACGGAGGAGTATACTACAGAATTCATGGAAGGGAGCGAGTTAGTTTTGGAAAAATCTGTTTTTACGGAGTACGTACCCACTAGGGTTTATAGGGCTCATCGGAAAAACATTCATTTTTCCGTTTGATAAGTCTCAATTCTACTATACTAGTAGTAGTACCATTACATGTTGGATTTCGAGGTGCGTTAGATCACCCAACGCAAGAAGTGTCAAGAGGAAACTAACCAATGCGTGTACAAGTTCATGGAAATTTAGTGGTCATTCATGCATTCGTTCTAATTAATGCCTCGGTAAACATAACTTCTTGAGAAAAACGAGCGTACTAATTACTTGTGCAAACTACGAAATTAATTCGGCCACTCACCGTCTACCTTGGTTGGAGAGATTTTGAAATTGATCCATAAACTGGAAAGGAGGGAGTAGTAACTTTTGTATTGATTACTATTTGTGGCCTTGTATAGATGCAAAATGTATTTTTTTTATAGTGGCCTTGTATAAGTAAATGGAGGGAGTACTAACCAAAGTACGTAGTAGGGACAAGGAGTAAACGGAGGGAGTAGTAAAATTTTCTCCTCGTGCTGCGAGCCACCGCGCGCGTGGGCGAGGGAGCGGGCGTAAAGGCGTACAGTAGTAGTACTACTACTACTCGTAAGCAAGCTTCACCTCATCCTGCGAGCCACCGTGCCCATGGGCGGGGGAGACGGTGTACTAAGCAAGCTTCTCCTCGTTCTGCGAGTTGACGGGACACATCAAAAGTACTCCAATGTATAGAGCCTTGCCTCTAAGGTAGGCCCCACATGGTTTGCCTTTTTTTAATTTAACATAACGTGTCAAGTCGCAATTTGTTTGTTCACCCGTGGTAGACGATCCTCCCTCCACCAAGTGGACAACCAGTACACGTGCCAAATTACCACGTGGGCTGCCTTTTTCATACAGAAATGAGCTCCACCGTGTACCCGCGCGGGTGTGGTTAGGAAAGAGACGGGAGTACGTGCGTCGTGTGTGCACCTCTTCTCTTCGTGCACGTCCCCCACCTACATGGGTGTGTGTGAGAGAGATATTGGCGACCCTTTTGTCCACCGGTGCCTTTGCCACCGGTGAACGAGGAATGGCTCGGGTGCTCATGCTGTCATGCATCCTCCAGCGCGCACGTTGGAGACAAGCTCGCACGAGCTGTGTTTTTTTGTCCCACAATGCCGCCCTAGCCGCCCGCAGACCGACTAGCGACCCACAAATTACGCCATCCAACCGTAGCCGCACACATTATGACAGCAACTCAACCAACCGGACGAACTTCACACAAACACGTAGACAAACTAATATTTCATATAAACAACGACGGAAATCATATAAAATACTGGATTTTAATACAAACATGACGGATTTCATTACATTCAAATGAACTACGCGGTGCTAGTTCTAGACGGCACAGGTATATAATACCTGGCCTAAATGGTCGCCCGCCGATCGGTTTGTGTTCCTAATGTCCGGCAGCACGATCACCGGACTGCCGGGAGCCCCGGAGGTATATGCTTCAGTGCAAAGGACGGCTTGCTTCCCCACTGCCCAACTGATATCATTAGCTGGTGCCGAAGATGATGGTGGCCGGCACCGGTTTGAGTTCATCACCGGCCACTACTTTGCCATGGCCGGCACCGGCTCGAGTTCATCCTAACATTCCCCTCTTCCTTGGAGCCCATGCGGGGTCGACGAAGGTCCTCGCAACAAAAGGATCCGGCAAGACACCTGTTGTGTACGCCGGCATCGCCTCCGCGGTGGCCTTCATGGGACCCAAGCGGCGGCGGCCTCTCGTGTTCTACTTCTCGATGATGGCGGCGGACGTGGAGGCGCTGGCCATCGACTCGTCGCTCTCCGCGCACCCGGCTTCTGTCACTGCTTGCATGGCGCGGCCGCCGGCATGGGAGTCTCGGCCACAGAAACGGGAGACGAGGTACGAGGCGGCAGCGTGGACGGCAGCAACGACGCCCGTGCGCCGCTCCTCGTCGAGCTGGCCTGGAGCGGCGAGTTGCTGAACCGCGCGCCGGCTTGGGGCGGCAACTGGCTCTGTCGGGCGAGGGGAGGGAGGTGGATCAGCGAGCTGCATAGCTCATATCCGGCGGGCTACCCAGCCGGCTTGGATGCGGAATAACTACTCTTCGTAAGCGATTGTAAGAGTGGACAAAATGGTGGAGGAGATAGGGGAGCGGCGGAGGTGTGCGATTCTTGGCAGGCGTTTGGCCTCATTTAAATAGGAGATTAAATAGACGGCGGACGGGAGGAGCTCGGCTGGCGTTGCGTTTAACGCAGGCCCGGTCAATAACGGACGTGTGTCCAGAGTGGGTTTCTCGGCTTCCACACGGGCGGGTTTCATGGAGGCGTTTGAATGCAGCACGGAGGCGTGTTCAGCTGGGCATGCCGCGAGTGGCGCCCTCGACTCTGACCTAGGACACCGCGCCATTCTTCCACTGACGTGTGGGCTCTTTGGGTGCATGGCCTGCATGTCAGTGACCCAACGCAGGCAGCGCACAACAGAGGAACCTTTGGTGGGCCAGGGCGGTCAGAAGCGGGCATTTCATAAACCGATGATTGTTCATTGAGTGTGACGTCATCTTTTTCATGTAGATAAGCCTACTATGTTGATAGCCCGTTCGATACGTTGTGATTCATAAAGACCGCTGCAAACATCAATGTTCTGCTTATCACAGATAAGATTGATTAATACCCGTAACAATCTGTGTCCTTAACAAAGGGTGCATGCACGTATAGGTTGAGCGTGTGTCTTGCGTCGTGTGTTGTGTGCATGCAGGCGTGCGAGTGTTGCGTGCGTGCAAGGGTACGTTTCAGTGTTGCATGCATGGGTGCATACGTGCGTGTGTTCTTGAGTACATGTGTATGTGTCAGTGTTGCACGCCAGCATGCGTGCGTGTGTACGTGTCAGTGTTGCACGCCTACATGCGTGCGTGTCTTGCGTGCGTGCATGTGTACGTGCGGGGTGAGGCTACACGTCAGTCGACAGACTTTTTCATCTCTGGTCATTAGATTTTCCAGCCGTTGGATACGAAATCAAGGGCCTCCAGTTTATCATCAAACTC